>NC_091461.1:36724512-36844955 GCF_027789765.1 Dendropsophus ebraccatus
GCACTGTAACAGATAGGAGATGGTGGTGCACTGCCTGTACTACTACTGTGCTGTATATGCACTCCAGCAATCTTATACAGTACAGGATGGGAGATGGTGGTGCACTGACTGTACTACTACTGTATTGTATATGCACTCCAGCAGTCTTATACAGTACAGGATGGGAGATGGTGGTGCACTGACTGTACTACTACTGTACTGTATATGTACTCCAACAGTCTTATACAGTACTGTACAGGATAAGAGATGGTGGTGCACTGACTGTACTACTACTGTATTGTATATGTACTCCAGCAGTCTTATACAGTACTGGACTGTATGTGAAGCCTCACCAGTGCTAAACTCACCAGGTACAACCCACCATCCACGCTCACAAAAACATTCAGATACCGAGTACTTCAAGACTGGGTGCCCGAAAAGTGTTTGAGACCAAAGCAAAAATACAGTTTGAGTTCCAAGCAGTTTGAGAACCGAGGTACCGCTGTACAAGGGTCCTTTCTGGACCATCGTAACTTGAGACCAGACTCAACATAAATTGCTATGGACAGTCAGGATCTGTGGCACATGTGAATACTGTAACTAGATGATCAACCAATGAAACTGGCCATTTTACTGATAAATCCCCAGTATTACTGAAATGCCTGCACTGGTTGGCTGTCTAGTAGTGATTCTCCAGAGTATAGTGTGATACTACATGTCCTATACTGCATAGAATTTTGATCTCAACATACAATATTTTCAACATACAATGGTCATCCTAGAACCAATTAATATTGTATGTTGAGAGACCACTGGATATTTTATTTTTTTTTAATTGATTTTTATATATTTTAATTGTCCTTGATTCCTGAGCAATGTACAAGCGATAAGGGTTAACAAACAGCATCCTCTTCTTCTTCTGCATTTCCCATAGATGCTCAGTCAGACTGAGATCTGACTTATTTGGAGGCAATATCAATACCTTAACCCTCTTTGTCGCGTTCCATAAACGACTACTGAACAATCTTTGCCTTGTGTCCGGCACATTATCCTGCTGTAAGAGGCTGCTGGCATTACAGAATATGACTGAGATGAAGGGGTGTACATGGCCTGTACACAACAACAAGAAACCTCCGCACTGCTCATATACAGCTCAATGACTGAACATAGTCCTTCTCTCCAATTCTTGAATGTAATTTACTGTACATCAGTGTGGTACACCTCCATCATATGATGGTGCTCAACAAAATTTTGTTAATAAGAAATCCAAACCAAAGGAAAAGATTTGGCACTCACCAACATTGCTAATTAGAAAGACTTTATTCTATCTGCTCAGCCTTGAGGATCAAGCCTGGATGCAGCATGTTCTGTGGTTAAGTCAGCTGTGCCTCAGCAATATTGTGGTTGTGTGCGTGTCCCTGACCTTGCTGACTCTCCTGTGCATGACCCGGATTGTCAACACTGAATCTGAACTTGTATCTAGCCAGCTATTCATTCTGCTGCTACTAGACCGTCTTCAGCTCTGCTATATATATACACCTTGAACCTCATGAACTCCTGCTGGGTTATGTCTCCTGCTGCTGACCAGCACAACCTATGGGAGCTGCTTTCTGCTATTGACAGTTTTTAACCCACACTGGACTTTGCTGTTTCCCCTGCTATAACCACCACCACCTGTTGTACCAGCCATACCTCTGCCTGTATCCCCAGTGCCTGGCATCGGGGTTCTCTGGTCTCCCTGACCAGCCGTTACCTACCGGGACCATCCTTGGGGCAGCGACCTGGCATCCTCTAGCAGCAGAAGTCCAGCTTCCGCATCCTGGAGCGGGATAAAGGGTGAAAACCTAGAGGGTACTTAGACTCCGCTCCTGAGTTTGGCCCTAAGTCAAACCGGTATGGTAACACAGCGGGTCCACACCTGCTGGGGCATTACACAGGATTTGTGTTACAATAACTCTTATGTGAGATCTTACCAGATGGACAGCCTTTGCCTTAAACACATATCAATGCCCATTGTCTTCTCATTGATTCACAGGTTGTTATCCCTTTGGCCAATTCTGGGAGGCATTAACCACTGCATACTGGGAATACTTCACAAGATGTAGCCATCAACAGTTTGTCCTCAAATATCCTCACTCTTGTCCAGTTTATTTGCTTCTATCACATCGACATCAACTGTTTACTTACTGCCCAATATATGCCAGTCTATGACCAGTGCCATTGTCGATGCTATTCATGTATAGTTACCTAACCTCTCAGTTGTTTTCACTGATCTGTGACTAGATACCTGCAGATAATAGACTGATGTGATGGAAACTGATCTTGAATGATCACTCTGGAGAAGACACCTAGAAACCAAGCTGTCAGACAAGGTCTGTAATGGATTTGACAGCGAATGTGATTCTGCAGTTACAATGTGCTGACATACATAGATGATTTCTAGCCAATAATCACTCTGTACCCACAATCTGACCCCCCCAAACCACTTGCACCTTCAGATAGCTGCTTTTAATCCAAGATCTGTCCTAGGGGGACGTTCGGCAGGTGATGTAGTTATTGTCCTAAAAAAATACTTTTAAATTTGCAGCCCCGTGCCCAACGGCCGGGGCTTAGAGAATCTGTGCCCTAACTTTGCACCACCCCTCCGTCCCTCCTCCCCACCCTCTTGATCATTAGGAATGCCACTGAAACATTTTCTCCTGTCTGCCCTAACGAGCCAGCCCATGTTCAGTATTCACACAGCTGAGGAATAGGAGACAATCTGCCTGGAGCATTCCTAATGATGAGGGCGGGGGGAGGGACAGAGGTGTCTTCACCTGAGGTGTCTTCTCCAGCCTAATGCATACACAATCTAAGCCCTGGGCATTGGGCACGGGGGTGCCAGTTTAAAAGTTGTTTTTTAGGAGAATAACTGCATCACCTGCCGAACGGACCTCAGGAGCGATCCTGGATTAAAAGCAGCTATCCGAAGGTACAAGTGGTTTGGGGGGGGGGGGGGGGTCAGATTGTGGGTACAGAGTCGCTTTAATGTGTTACTGTCATTTAAAGTAGTTTTTCAGAAATCAATAATACAAGCTATTGTAAGAAATTCTGTACTAGGTTTTATTAGGCACAAACGTTTCCTTCTGTTCTCAAAAAGCACTGCTCTAGCCCTGCATGCTGGCGATAGTAAGTGGCATAGAAGAAATATCTCTGTGTCTTGCTCTTTCCAACACTCCTGACTAAAGATGACTCTCCCACCAGGAACTAGCTCCTTTTAGTAGGGTAAACGTAGCTGTGTGTATAAAAAAGAGAATAGAGGTGATAGGGTATAAAAGAGAGGGGAAAAGGCCTGCACCTGTGAAAGGAGATGAACAAAACATGTGAATACAATAGCTAACCCAATGCTTCCTTCAGCTGTGCATAGTACAGTACATACAAGAAATACAACAGTGACACCTAGTGGGGAAAAACAAATAATACACTTTTCTTTCATCCCCTTGTGAGAACCTGAGTGAGTTACTTTGCCCAGGTGCATAAGAAACTTAGCGGCACACCTTTGCTGGGACACTACATATGTATGATATCCTCTACATCCATTGTGTGCCTAGATGTGGCAGCCACCTCGCCAAGTGGGACAGGGACCAGTGTTTTTAACTAAAAGGAAATAAGGTTTGTGTGATTTTCATGTAACCATAGTGTGACAAGTAACTAATAGCTGTAATAGAATCTGTAGTATACATCCACTGATACATAAAGGGAAACTGTCATGTGTAACATTGCTACTAGTCTGCTGACACTTTCATAGTGATGCTTGCAGAGAGAGTAATGGTACCTTTATTCTGTACATCCTTGGTTCCAAAACAATAATATATGTATAAAAAAAAAAAAAAACTTTATTCCGCTATCCAAAGTTCCATAGAGGCATGGCAGAGGCACTGATGTGTCCTGATCCATTGGCTCTCACCGCTCCATTTCCACACTCTCCATGCTGGCTGTCTATGACTGAGAGGCAGGACTGGGGGGACCCTGCTGATGAACCCCAGCAATGATGCCGCTCCATTCGAGGTTTCAGAAGGGCGGTTAGTGAAGCTCCCTAGGAGCCGTATCATATAGGTTAAAGCGGAACTCCAGGTAGAGATTAAAAAAAATTAAACTTCTGCAGAAGCATATAGCATTACTTACTTGTCTACCCCAGTTTTGAAACCCAGAATGCAATGCTTTCCATCAGCTGATCATCACAGTCCCCCACCCATCACAATCAGTAAAATCAGTGCAGCAGATGCTTCTTGCCGGTCAGAGATGTTGAATCAATCGGGATTGGGTTATCCACTCTGCCAAGCCTCTTGTGACATCACACCCTGCCCCCTGTCTGCATCATCAGCCTGTCCTCAGCAAACACACACAATGTGAGACAGAGACATGGAAAATTTGTCCTCTAAGGGGAGAGAGCAAAAGGAGCAGGAGACAATGTGAATTGGCACAGAGGCCATTTTTTTTAACTTCCTGGATCAGCTACCAGTGTGGCAGCACCGCACAAATACGGTAATACATTATATAGACACATCTATATAACTTAATGTACTTTTAATAGAAAACAAGTTTTTCTTATCCGGAGTTCCCCTTAAAAGCCAGGACTATCAAAATTTGTGTCACTTCAGTCTTCTCTACTATTGGGTTATAACTAATAAATGAATAAATTATCTGCGCAGTGTATATACATAGGGACTGTTCTGACTTAACTTACAGCTGAGCTATCCCTATGTTCATCATGTAACCTGCTATACATTCATAATCCGCCCATATGTACCATGGAGCCATGTGTTTCTTATGGTGCTGTATGCTGCTTAGGTTGAAGCTCATATATTTGTTTTGGTTTTACCCGTTTTCTGTGGATCCACATAGAGTACATACTGAAAATATACTATATATATATATATATATATATATATATATATATATATACTGTATATTATCCTTAGTATAATTTCTATTCCACAATGTGATGTCCTGAAAATTAGTAAGAAATAATATCTGTAGTGTGGCTTTTGTTGTACAGTATTGTGTTGTTACACTGAGTGGTAAGAGCAACCAGGCAAATTCTGGTGGTAAAGTCTGGTGGTGACTGCGGTACATAGATTCTTCACATGACGGTTGTTTTTTCTAATCACCTTCACAGACTCCAAGATAAACACGAGCAATGCCCTTTACCTTCAACAAAGAATGGTCAGTCATGTCATGAGTCATCACGCTTAAAGAGTCACTGTCGTATTTTTTTTTTTTGCAGAAATCAATAGTCCAGGCGATTTTAAGAAACTTTGTAATTGGGTTTATTAGCCAAATCTGCCATTATCTGCATGTAAAAAGCCTTTTCCCAGGTCCCCCCCTCCTTCCTCTTTTTCATCCACTCTGAAAAATCTGAAAATTGTGACTTGTTGCAGGAGACGTCCCCTGTCTGCTCTATAGAGAGGGGAGGGGGGAGGAGGAAGGAGGGAGTTAGCCGGCAGCAGAAAGCAGATAACAGAGGATTACAGGGACGAAGCTGGGTGACAGCTGTAATCTGAGCTCAGACAGGTCACTGGTGATGGTCAGAACAGATAACGGGTGAGGGATTTGTAGATTAACTCTTTGTTGTCCTGTTTTGGTCTTTTCTTTAGCTCTCTCCATAGGAGAACAATGAAGACAGGGGGAGAGCTTCAAACTGCTTTTTCATGATAAAAATGCATTTTTCGGATAATAAACCCAATTACAAAGTTTCTTAAAATCGCCTGGACTATTGATTTCTGCAAAAAAAAATTTCACGACAGTGACACTTTAACCATGATATCCCGTACATGTCCCCTCATGGGCATGTAGCATAGTATACTACCCCTTTAGTGGTGCAATCAATGCTGTGAGTAATCTTAACCCCTTGCCTCCGCAGCCTGTTTTGGCCTTAATGACCAGGCTCATTTTTCAAAATCTGACCTGTCTCACTTTATGCGCTTATAGCTCAGTGATGCTTTAACGTATGCTTGCGATTCTGAGATTGTTTTTTCGTCACATATGGCACTTTATATTAGTGGCAAAATTTGGTCATTACTTTGTGTGTTTTTTGTGAAAAACATCAAAATATCATGAAAAATTTGAAAATTTTGCATTTTATGAACTTATGAAATTCTCTGCTTCTAAAAAAGGAAGTCATAGCACATAAATTAGTTACTAAATCACATTACCAATATGTCCTCTTTATTCTGGCATAATTTGGGAAACATATTTTACTTTTTTAGGCTGTTATGGGGCTTAGAAATTTATTAGCAAATTATCACATTTTCATAAAATTTCCAAAACTGATTTTTTTAGGGACCAGTTCTTTTTTTAAGTGGGTTTAGGAGGCTTGTATACTGGAAACCCCCATAAGTGACCCCATTTTGGAAACTAGACACCTTAAAGAATTAATCTAGGGGTATAATGAGCATTTTAACCCTACAGGGGCTGGAGGAAAGTATTCACAATTAGGCCTTAAAAAAATCGAAAATTTTAATTTTCCAATAATATATATGTTTAGATTAAAGTTTCTCCTTTCCAAAAGGAACATGAGAGAATCTGCACCCCAAAATTTGTAACGCAGGTTCTCTTGAGTACAACGGTACCCCATATGTGGGTGTAAACCACTGTATGGGCACACAGCCGGGCTCAGAAGGGAAGGAGCGCCAATTAGCTTTTTTAAAAAGTTTGAGCGCCAGGTGTGTTTGCAGTGCCCCTGTAGTGTCAGCAGAATAGAATCCCCCCAAAAGTCACTCCATTTTCGAAAGTACACCCCTCAAAGAATTCATCTTGGGGTAGGATGAGCATTTTGACCCCACATGCATTAGAGGAAAGTATTCAAAATTAGACAGTAAAAATGAAAAACACAAATTTTTCCAATAATATGTTCGTTTAGTTTGAAATTTCTCAATTTCACAAGGAAAAAGAGAAAAAAAGTACCCCAAAAATTGTAACGCAGGTTCTCCTGAATACAACGGTACCCCATATGTGGGCATAAACCACTGTATGGGCACACAGCGGGGCTCAGAAGGGAAGGAGCGCCAATTAGCATTTTCAGTTCAGATTTTGCTGAAGAAGTTTCTGAGCGCCAGGTGCGTTTGCAGAGCCCCTGTAGTGTGCGTAGAAGAGAACCCCCCCCAAAAGTCACCCCATTTTGGAAAGTGCACCCCTCAAAGAATTCATCTTGGGGTGTGGTGACCATTTTGACCCCACAGGTATTAGAGGAAAGTATTTAAAATTAGACTGTAAAAATGAAAAACTCGAATTTTTCCAATAATATGTTCGTTTAGTTTAAAATTTCTCAATTTCACAAGGAACATGAGAGAATCCGCACCCCAAAATTTGTAATGCAGGTTCTCCTGAGTACAACGGTACCCGATATGGGGGCATAAACCACTGTATGGGCACACAGCCGGGCTTAGAAGGAAGGGAGCGCCAATTAGCATTTTCAGTTCAGATTTTGCTGAAGAAGTTTCTGAGCGCCAGGTGCGTTTGCAGAGCCCCTGTAGTGTCCGCAGAAGAGAACCCCCCTAAAAGTCACCCCATTTTGGAAAGTGCACCCCTCAAAGAATTCATCTTGGGGTGTGGTGACCATTTTGACCCCACAGGTATTAGAGGAAAGTATTCAACATAAGACAGTAAAATTGAAAAACTTTAATTTTTCCAATAATATGTTTGTTTAGTTTGAAATTTCTCAATTTCACGAGGAACAGGAGAGAAGCTGCATGCCCAAATCTGTAACGCAGATTCCCCTGAGTAGAACGGTACCCCATATGTGGGCATAAACCACTGTATGGGCACCCAGCCGGGCTCAGAAGGGAAGGAGCGCCAATTAGCATTTTCAGTGCAGATTTTTCCGAAGAAGTTTCTGAGCGCCAGGTGCGTTTGCAGAGCCCCTGTAGTGTCAGCAGAATAGAACCCCCCCAAAAGTCACCCCATTTAGGAAAGTACACCCCTCAAAGAATTCATCTTGGGGTGCAGTGAGCTGTTTGACCCCACAGGTATTAGAGGAAAGTATTCAAAATAAGACAGTAAAAATGAAAAACTCGAATTTTTCCAATATATGTTCGTTTAGTTTAAAATTTCTCAATTTCACGAGGAATGGGAGAAAAAATGTACCCCAAAATCTGTAACGCAGGTTCTCCTGAGTACAACGGTACCCCATATGTGGGCATAAACCACTGTATGGGCACACAGCAGGGCTCAGAAGGAAGGGAGCGCCAATTTGCTGGAGCAAAACCGTAGCTAGTAATGGTTATTAGAATAGCGCAGTTACTAAAATACAATAAAAATATGAGATTACAGGTAATGTGGGGTTGTTACGGATAATCTGGGGTGGTTACGGGCAACCTGCGGTGGTTACGGGCAACGTGGGGTGGTAACGGGCAACGTGGGGTGGTAACGGGCAACGTGGGGTGGTTACGGATAAACTGAAGTGCTTATAGGTAATCTGGGATGGGAACCTGTAATGTGCGGTGGTCGGGGGCAACGTGCGGTGGTCGGAGGCAACGTGCGGTGGTCGGGGGCAACGTGCGGTGGTCGGGGGCAACGTGCGATGGTCGGAGGCAACGTGCGGTGGTCGGGGGCAACGTGCGGTGGTCGGGGGCAACGTGCGGTGGTCGGGGGCAACGTGCGGTGGTCGGAGGCAACGTGCGGTGGTCGGGGGCAACGTGCGGTGGTCGGGGGCAACGTGCGGTGGTTAGAGGCGATCTGGGGGGAATTACATGTGATTAGGGGCAACATGGGGTGGTTACAGACAATCTGCGGTGGTTACGGATAAACGGAAGTGCTTATAGGTAATCAGGGGTGGGTACATGTAATTTTGGGTGGTTACGGCAATCTGGAGGGGGTCACTGGCAACGTGAGTTAGAGGCAACGTGCAGTGGTTAGAGGCAACGTGCGGTGGTTAGAGGCAATCTGGTGGGAATTACATGTGATTAGGGGCAACCTGGGGGGGTTACAGACAATCTGCGGTGGTTATGGGCAATATGGGGTGGTTACAGACAATCTGTGGTGGTTACGGCCAACCTGGGGGGGTTACAGACAATCTGTGGTGGTTACGGGCAACCTGGGGGGGTTACAGACAATCTGCGGTGGTTACGGGCAACATGGGATGGTTACAGACAATCTGCGGTGGTTATGGGCAACATGGGGTGGTTACAGACAATCTGGGGTGGTTACGGATAAACTGAAGTGCTTATAGGTAATCAGGGGTGGGTACATGTAATTTTGGGTGGTTACGGCAATCTGGTGTGGTTACGGGCAATCTGGAGGGGGTCACTGGCAACGTGTGTGAGTTAGAGGCAACGTGCAGTGGTTACGTGCAATATGGGGGGGTTACGGGCAATCGGGGCTGATTACGGACCATCTGGAGGGGCTCACTGGCAATTTGGGGTGGTTACAGGCAACGTGCGGTGGTTATGGGCAACGTGCGGTGGTTATGGGCAATGTGTGGTGGTTATAGGCAACGTGCGGTGGTTATGGGCAACGTGCGGTGGTTATGGGCAACGTGCGGTGGTTATGGGCAACGTGCGGTGGTTAGTGGCAACGTGCGGTGGTTATGGGCAACGTGCGATGGTTATGGGCAGCGTGCGGTGGTTATGGGCAACGTGTGGTGGTTATGGGCAACGTGTGGTGGTTAGTGGCAACGTGCGGTGGTTAGTGGCAATGTGCGGTGGTTATGGGCAATGTGCGGTGATTACGTGCAATCTGGGGCGGATACGGGCAATCTGGGGCGGATATGGGCAACCTGCGGTGGTTACGGGTACTTTGGGGGGGCTAGGGGTAATCTGGGAGTAAAGTGCAATTATTACTATAATAAAAAGTGTGTGTTTTATTTTTTTGTATGTTTTTCACTTTTTGTACTTTATACTTTAATTATCACTGTATTACTATGATTACTGTGATATTTTCTATCACAGTAATCATAGTTTAGTGACAGAGACCAAATTGGTCTCTGTCACTTTAAATTTTCTGAGATAACTGATTCTGAAGTGCGCATGCGCACTTCAGAATCAGCCTGGACGTCGAGGAGGACGGAGCTCCGTGGATCAGGTAACGTATGTAGGGAAGGGGGGGTGACTGGGGGACGGGGGTGACTGGGGGGTGGGGGGCGACTTGGGGGGGGGCACGGTGACACTTTTTATCCCCTGTCACCAATGATTTATGGTGACAGGGGATAAAAAGTGCTGATCAGCACTGGGAACAGGCGATCGGCGGTATATAGTATATACCGCTGATCGCCTGCTCCGGGACCACACGGGGGGGTCCCCAATCACTGCCCCATGCTCTCCGCTACCTCCGGTGGCGGAGAGCATGGGGCTTTGATCACTAATTCATTTCCATCCCTGCGAACAAACATCGTTTGTTCGCAGGGATGGGGGCGGCCATCTTGGATCTGATGGCCGCCCGGGTAGGGTGATCGGGGGGCTGATCTGGGGTCTGAGGGGACATTTTTCATCTCCCCCCACCGTGGATTCACGGTGGGGGGAGATGAAAACTATCGGCGGCGCCGGTAATGCCCGGTACCGGCGGATCGCCGCTAAAACGGTAGTAGCGGCGATCCGCCGGTATCGGAGGACGAGGGGAGGGGGCCGGGGGACACAGATTGAGTGGCGGTGGGGGGAGGCAGCGTTCTGCAGCCTCCCCCCCGCTGCCCGATCGGCGGGGGACACTGAATCTCCCCATAGACGCTGCGGTCGCATTGACCGCGGCGTTTATGGGGTTAACTGCCCGGGGGGGAGCGCGGCTCCCCTCCGGGCAGTGGCAGCAGGAGGATGCTGTGTGACACAGCCTCCTCCTGCTGCCCGATCTCACCTAGGGACAGAGGGGGGAGGCAGGGAAAGCATGACGTCCAGGGACGTCATGATGCATTCTGCCACTGCTTTTCATGACGTCCCTGGACGTCATATTGGGGGAAGGGGTTAAAGGTTTGGGTACCGGAGACATCTGGGAAGGAATCAGATTGTTCCATTTTCAAGCATGCCACACAATGACCACAGGCTCAAATGCCCTGTTCGAGGCCTTTATTACTAAAACTTGAACGAGGGTTATGCCCTGATGGTGACTGTGCACTAACATGCCTTTTGTATTCTTTGCCTTTCAGTACTAATACTTTACTAATGGTAACAAAGCTAGTGGGAAGTCACTTAACAAAAATAAAAAAAATGCTTCACCATCAATTCATCTGTGCGGTAGTTATAATGTGTGGTCATTCTTACCTGGAATGTTTCT
This sequence comes from Dendropsophus ebraccatus, assembly GCF_027789765.1. Classification (NCBI taxonomy): domain Eukaryota; kingdom Metazoa; phylum Chordata; class Amphibia; order Anura; family Hylidae; genus Dendropsophus; species Dendropsophus ebraccatus. Next base: position 36,735,730 of record NC_091461.1, read on the forward strand.
TGCGTATCTGTTCTGTTTGTAGTTCTAGGCTGTAGCAATTATATAGTGTCTCCTATACTTTGCGCGGTGGTAGGCTGGCTCTATACTCCGCCTGCTGTAACCACACTCATTGAATGACTTTCAAAAGGCTGTTCCTCCAAACAGGGATTGCTAGCACGCAGATACTAGCCTATAGGCCTTTTATGTATCAGGCATCCCAAATGTGCCGACCTCACATATAAGATGGTATTAGGTGCAGTTTTTTCCGAATCTTTCTGAATTTTTATATTGTTATTATCAATTATGTTTAACAATATGCATTAATAAAGAATTGCTTGGTGTACAAAATATTTGTGAATTGTGTAGTTTCTCATAGGTGGTAATAGCAGCCAGGGCTGTGGAGTTGGTAAGCCGCAGCTTCAACTCCGACTCCTGAATTTTATCAGGACCGACTCTGACTCCGACTCCTACTCCTTCATAAATGGCCAGTCATATACCAGGGGAGTTATTTATCACACTGGCTCAGCAGCTTCTCCCTAATGTCCTACATGATCCTGAGGCGACTTCTGAGTGAATAAAGGAATACTGTATAAAAAGCAGATTCTCCTGTGTGTGCAGTGGATGCAGCCAGTCTCCAGCCTCCATGTCCTGAACTACTCACAACTAGACTAGATGGAGCAGGTGATTTTTTTCTGCTGCTGCTGACAGTCTTCTATGCTTCTAACTAAATATTCACCATACTTAAAGAAACACTGCTAACAATGCCAGATACCTGTAATATAGAGGTCAGCCATAGTGATATACAGGGGTCACACATAGTGATATAGAGAGGGGTCACACATAGTGATATACAGGTCACACAGTGATATAGAGGGGGTCACACATAGCCATAGTGATATAGAGGGGTCACACATAGTGATATAGAGGGAGTCACATATAGTGATATACAGGGGATCACACATAGTGATATAGAGAGGGGACACACATAGTGATATACAGGTCACACAGTGATATAGAAGGTCACTGTGGGGGCATGCAATAGCGCGCACGCGCGAACACACACACACAGCCATAGCATACACACACACCCACACAGCCTGTTGCAGCTATAGCACACACACACAGCCTGCTGCAGCCATAGCACACACACAGCTTGCTGCAGCCATAGCGCACACCACACACACACACACACACACACACACACACACACACTTGGCTTCCTGCGGCCATAGCATACATACACACAGCCGGCTGCAGCCATAGTGCACACACAGCTTGCTGCAGCTATAGCACACATACACACAGCCTGCTGCAGCCATAGCGTGCGCACACACACAGCCTGCTGCAGCCATAGCGCGCACACACACACACAGCTGCAGCCATAGAACACTGAAGAAAAAGACACAATCTTCTCCCAGAGAGAAAACATCATATTAATGACAGAGGTTACTGCTACACTTCTTATGTATTCTCCTTCTCCTCTATATTACACAGGATACCGTCATCTTACACTGCTGCTTATATACAATCATCCAGCATCCAGGAAGAGAACAGCACAGATCTCCCCCCACACAATGGGCTCTTCCAGCTCAGAAACAAACTGCCAAATAGTGACCGACAACATCTCCCCGACCACCCTTATGTAATAGGGCCAGTGTCCTATTAGAATGTTGCTCATAATATATATTCATGAGCAAAACTTGTAAAATTTATATCAAAATTCAATTCTACATTTCTTAAAGATTTTTTTAAAGCTGGAGTCGGTACATTTTTTTTTCCCGACTTCGATTCCAGCCAAAACTAGGTCCGACTTCAACTCTGACTCCGACTCCAGCCAAAACTAGCTCGACTCCGACTCCACAGCCCTGATAGCAGCAAGGCAAATTTAGATGTTGTAGTCTGGTGGTAATAGCAGCAACCACTATGGGGATCCAAATTTCTGTTATGATTGGTTGGACATTGTACATTATAGGAAACAAGGAGAGATGAGCTGATTGTAATTTTCTTGTGGTGGGGGCTAGTTATAGGGTGGTGTTACTGAAGAGGATATATTACTGTGGGACACAGAAAGGCATAATACCGATATTAAAGGGAATCTGTAAGCAGCAATTCCTGTTCTAAACTTCTGACACTGTTAGATAGCGGTTAGGTCAAGGAGACACATGGTACCTTTCATATATCTGTTTGTGCTCCCAGAATGTAGAAAAATCCTTTTGTTCTATAGAATGAAGAGACTTTCCCAGGCTCCTGAAGTGCAGTAAGCTGTAACATCTCCTTACTCCCCCCTCCCATACCTGAGCCTGCTTGGGAGCTTCCAGGTGTCAATCAACCAGAGGGAGGGGGAGAGGAGGCGGACAGCTTCTGGAGCTTAGGAAAGCCTCTTTGACTTCTTGTACAAGAAAATAAAAGCATTTACCTACATCCTGGAAGCACAGACAGATATATGAAAGGTACCAAGTGTCTGCTTCACCTAACAGCTATCTAGTAATGTCATCAGTTTGGAAAGTAAATCACAGCTGATTAAAGCAGAAAATAGCCTTAAAGTGGAGTGGTACAGAGTTACAGAAGGGTAGGGGTAAATAATGAGTTGGGCATATATGGGTCCAAATACAGTTATTACAGTCTGCAGAACATCAGCGCTGGTATCTACCACTGTATTGTCAGGATCTAGGTCTGTGTATATGTATGGTGATATTATGCAGTCATTATGTAGGGGTAATATGTGGTTATGTGGTAGTATTAACTGGCTCTATTATCGTTATTCAGTCACTATGTAATAGTAATAAATTATTTAACAGTATATAAAGAATGCAACAAGTAGTTGTTGGAAGCTAATAAACCTATTCTTGGACCCCAGTATCCAGCCCCCAGAATATAATAGATCACAGTATCAGACCCCCAGCATAGTATAGATCCCAGAACAATGCATCTATACACACTTCCATTCTTCCTGCCCATAGTTTGCCTACAATGATTTGAGGACTTTTGATCACATGATCTGGCCATGTTATGCTCTGCTATAGTCCTCATACTAATGTGCGTATCGGACTGGGAGCTTTTGCTTCCATCCGTGTATGATGAGATCACATGCAGCGATATACACAAGGCTGTGCTGGAGACCTCCCTTTAGCAGTCTGTCGGCCAGTCCTCTTTATGGCCACTGTGGTTGCACATGGCAAAGAGGAACAGGGTTTACCAGGAAGTGGCCAGGCGTTATTTCCTCACAATATACCTGTCACACAGTCCGGACCCAACGCAGATTGCAATCTATTTGGAACTGCATCCTGGAAGTTCAGGTATCCATGGAGAGGTCCACTGTAATACACGACCCCAACTGGATCAGAACGTTGGTTGAGTGCAGTACTGACCAGGCGTGGACACATCCATGGATATCAGAACTTCTGGCGAATCAAGACTTTGTGACAGGTATACTTTAATACTAAGAGACAATCAGTGGCGCCGCAATGATGAGGCGACCTGAGTCGTCTGCCTCAGGCGGCGCCACCAGCTGTTATCATGGGGGCGGCCAGTGGCGTAGCTACCACGGTCGCAGCGGTCGCCGCCGCGACCGGGCCGCTACCAAGGGGGGGCCCAAGAGGCCCACCCCTTGCCACTGTACTGCTCCCCTCCCACTCCCTCTTGTGACCGCAAGCAATGTTTTGCCTGCGATCACAAGAGGCAGGCTGGGACGGCCCTCGGCTGACTTGCGGGGCTGGGAGCATCTTGAGGGCAAAAAAACAGGTCCCGCGAAGCTCCGCCACCTCCGCTGGAAGCCCCGCCCCCAGCCGCGGTAAGCCCGCCAGCGCGCGTGACAAGAAGGTGATGATGATGGAACAAGAGGATGATGGGGGGTGTAGTGGTATGATGAAGGAACAAGAGGATGATGGGGGGTGTAGTGGTATGATGAAGGAACAAGAGGATGATGGGGGGTGTAGTGGTATGATGATGAGGGAACAAGAGGATGATGGGGGGTGTAGTGGTATGATGGTGGAACAAGAGGATGATGGGGGTGTAGTGGTATGATGATGAAGGAACAAGAGGATGATGGGGGGTGTAGTGGTATGATGATGGAACAAGAGGATGATGGGGGTGTAGTGGTATGATGATGGAACAAGAGGATGATGGGGGGTGTAGTGGTATGATGATGATGGAACAAGAGGATGATGGGGGTGTAGTGGTATGATGATGGAACAAGAGGATGATGGGGGTGTAGTGGTATGATGATGGAACAAGAGGATGATGGGGGGTGTAGTGGTATGATGATGGAACAAGAGGATGATGAGGGGTGTAGTGGTATGATGAAGGAACAAGAGGATGATGGGGATGTAGTGGTATGGTGATGATAATGGAACAAGAGGATGATGGGGGGTGTAGTGGTATGGTGATGATGAAGGAACAAGAGGATGATGAGGGGTGTAGTGGTATGATGATGGAACAAGAGGATGATGGGGGATGTAGTGGTATGATGATGATGATGATGATGATGATGGAACAAGAGGATGATGGGGGTGTAGTGGTATGATGATGATGGAACAAGAGGATGATGGGGGGTGTAGTGGTATGATGATGATGGAACAAGAGGATGATGAGGGGTGTAGTGGTATGATGAAGGAACAAGAGGATGATGGGGATGTAGTGGTATGGTGATGATAATGGAACAAGAGGATGATGGGGGGTGTAGTGGTATGGTGATGATGAAGGAACAAGAGGATGATGAGGGGTGTAGTGGTATGATGATGGAACAAGAGGATGATGGGGGGTGTAGTGGTATGATGATGATGATGATGGAACAAGAGGATGATGGGATTGTAGTGGTATGATGATGGTGGAACAAGAGGATGATGGGGTGTAGTGGTATGATGGAACAAGAGGATGATGGGGGGTGTAGTGGTATGATGATGGAACAAGAGGATGATGGGGATGTAGTGGTATGATGATGATGGAACAAGAGGATGATGGGGATGTAGTGGTATGATGCTGAAGGAACAAGAGGATTATGGGGGGTGTAGTGGTATGATGATGTTGGAACAAGAGGATAATGAGGGGTGTAGTGGTATGATGATGAAGAAACAAGAGGATGATGGGGATGTAGTGGTATGATGGAACAAGAGGATGATGAGGGGTGTAGTGGTATGATGATGAAGGAACAAGAGGATGATGGGGATGTAGTGGTATGATGATGATAAAGGAACAAGAGGATGATGGGGGTGTAGTGGTATGATGATGAAGGAACAAGAGGATGATGGGGATGTAGTGGTATGATGATGAAGGAATAATAGGATGATGAGCGGTGTGGTGGTATGTTGATGATGGAACAAGAGCATGATGGAGGGGTGTAGTGGTATGATGAAGGAACAAGAGGATGATGGGGGTGTAGTGGTATGATGATGAGGGGTGTAGTGGTATGATGATGAGGGGTGTAATGGTATGATGATGGAACAAGAGGATGATGGGGGTGTAGTGGTATGATGATGAAGGAACAAGAGGATGATGGGGGGTGTAGTGGTATGATGATGGAACAAGAGGATGATGGGGGTGTAGTGGTATGATGATGGAACAAGAGGATGATGGGGGGGTGTAGTGGTATGATGATGATGGAACAAGAGGATGATGGGGGTGTAGTGGTATGATGATGGAACAAGAGGATGATGGGGGTGTAGTGGTATGATGATGGAACAAGAGGATGATGGGGGATGTAGTGGTATGATGATGATGATGGAACAAGAGGATGATGGGGGTGTAGTGGTATGATGATGATGGAACAAGAGGATGATGGGGGGTGTAGTGGTATGATGATGATGGAACAAGAGCATGATGGGGGGGTGTAGTGGTATGATGAAGGAACAAGAGGATGATGGGGGTGTAGTGGTATGATGATGAGGGGTGTAGTGGTATGATGATGAGGGGTGTAATGGTATGATGATGGAACAAGAGGATGATGGGGGTGTAGTGGTATGATGATGGAACAAGAGGATGATGAGGGTGTAGTGGTATGATGATGAAAGGGCAGGATGATGAAGGGGGTGGTAGTATTATGATGGAGGTGTTTGTAGTATGATTATGAAAGGGCAGGAGGATGAAGGGTTAGTACTATGATGATGGAGGGGCAGGAGGATGAAGGGGTAGTAGTATGATGGAGGGGCAGGAGGATGAAAGGGGTAGTAGTATGGTGATGAAGGGGGCAGGAGGAGGGGACAACATGGGGGGCATCTGTAAGGGGGATAAAATGGGGGGCCATCTATATGGGGGATAACATGGGAAGCATCTATAAGAGGGACAACACGGGGCCATCTATAAGGTGGACTACATGGGGGGTGTATACAATAGGGCATGCACAGAGGGGGGGCATGTACTGTAAGGGGGGGTCACATAGTGTCAGGGCTACCTACTAAATGAGGGTGTAAAGGGGACAGTACAGATGTGCAGTTTTTAGAGAGATGAGGATGGTGTCAGTGTGAGGAGCCTAATATGTCTGTCTGGCAGATTCTGTGGATTCGTGGCCCAGAGAAGTTCTCATAATGGCCCAGGGCAGATGGAGAAGATGAAAAGGGAAGAACTCCGATCAGAGAAGACGTCCCCTGTGAGTCACTTGATATAACTGCACTGTAATGTATATGGTGTATAGATCCTGTGTACAGTGCGTCCACCTCTATATGACTGTATGAGGTGATATTGGTCTATGTACAGAGGATTATATTCAGTAGCAGCGGTGGTGTTAGTCACTATGAGGTGGTATTATTTGTTACTTGTTATCTGGTACTGTGTTTTATTGGATTTAGTATACTGGATTTGGTCAGTAACAATATGGTGGTGATGGTTGTGGTGTGGCGGTAATATTTCCCCTTGTGTACTGGTAATATTGGCAATATTGGTCTCAGTAAACAGGATTTGTTTAGTAACAGTATGGCGGTGATAATAATTCCTGTGTACTGGTATTATTGGTAATATCAGTCTTGAGATATATATATATATATACCAATAGCATCGAGAAAGGGGGGGCCCAAGTTGACCTCTTGCACCAGGGCCCAAGAGACATTAGCTACGCCCCTAGGGGCGGCATTCAGTGGCAGATTATAATATGGGCGGTTTGGGCGGTTGCCCACATTATAATCCGCCACTGATTGTACCATGTACTGGAGACCCCCGCGCCCGGACAGCATCTGTAATTAGATGCTGGGAGCGGGGGAGACTGTATTCATAAGCGCCGCACTGTAATGAATCAGCCGTGCGGTGCTGTTACTACAGCGCGGCGCTTATGAATACAGTCTCCTCCGCTCCCAGCATCTAATTACTGTCCGGGCGCGGGGGTCTCCGGTACCGGCATTCCATCACGGAACGTGGGAATGCAGCCTTAGTCCCCCGGCTGATGTGCGGCTGCCGGGGGTGTCCCATCCTGTCCCCGGCAGCGCGCATCAGAGAGCTCCCTGTGCACCGGAAGTCACAGCCACAGGCGCACGGGGAGCTCTCTGATGCGCGCGCTGCCGGGGACAGGATGGGACACCCCGGGCAGCCGCACATCAGCCGGGACCAGACCAGAGAGGCTCGACGGGGGAACGGATGGCAGGTGAGTTGTGTGCTGTTTTTTGTTTTTGTTTTATCTGCTGTGCAGGGGGGGGACCATATATAAGGGAGAGGGGAGAGGGGGACCATCTATAAGGGAGAGGGGAGAGGGGGACCATCTATAAGGGGGGGGGGGGAGAGGGGGACCATCTATAAGGGAGAGGGGAGAGGGGGACCATCCATAAGGGGGGGGGGGGAGAGGGGGACCATCTATAGGGGGGAGGGAAGAGGGGGACCATCTAAAAGGGGGGGGGGGAGGGGGACCATCTATAAGGGGGGGCAGAGGGGGACCATCTATAAGGGGGAAGAGGGAAGAGGGGGACCATCTATAAGGGGGTGGGGAAAGAGGGGAACCATCTATAAGGGAGGGGGGAAAGAGGGGGACCATCTATAAGGGAGGGGGAGAGGGGGACCATCTATAAGGGAGGGGGGAGAGGGGGACCATCTATAAGGGAGAGGGGACCATCTATAAGGGGGGAAGAGGAGGACCATCTATAGTAGGGGGGGGGAAAGAGGGGGACCATCTATAAGGGGGGGGGGGAGAGGGGGACCATCTATAAGGGAGGGGGGGAAGAGGGGGACCATCTATAAGGGAGGGGAAAGAGGGGGACCATCTATAAGGGAGGGGAAAGAGGGGGACCATCTATAAGGGAGGGGGAGAGGGGGGACCATCTATAAGGGAGGGGGAGAGGGGGACCATCTATAAGGGAGAGGGGGACCATCTATAAGGGGGGGGAAGAGGGGGTCCATCTATAAGGGGGGAAGAGGGGGACCATCTATAAGGGAGGGGGAGAGGGGGACCATCTATAAGGGAGGGGGGAGAGGGGGACCATCTATAAGGGAGGGGGGAGATGGGGACCATCTATAAGGGGAGGGGAGAGGGGGACCATCTATAAGGGGGGGGAGAGGGGGACCATCTATAAGGGAGAGGGGACCATCTATAAGGGGGGGAAGAGGGGGACCATCTCCTAAAAGATCAGCACCCTCCTCTCCTGACATCCTCTGTGCTGCTGGGACTTCTATAGGATTAGCACCCTCCTCTCCTGACATCCTCTGTGCTGGTGGGACCTCTCCTATAGGATTAGCACCCTCCTCTCCTGACCTCCTCTGTGCTGCTGGGACCTCTCCTATAGGATTAGCACCCTCCTCTCCTGACCTCCTCTGTGCTGCTGGGACCTCTCTTATAGGATTAGCACCCTCTTGTCCTGACCTCCTCTGTGCTGCTTTGACCTCCCCTATAAGATCAGCCCCCTCCTCTCCTGACATCCTCTGTGCAGCAAGGGACCAAACATTATGTTTATTGGGGACAGCAGTAGGGGGGGGGGGGCAGTAGTGGATTATAATGTGGGCGGATTGACGGGGGGGGGGGGGGGGCGTCATCCTATAGTTCGCCTCGGGCAGCAGAGAGGCTAGAATCACCCCTGGAGACAGTGCTAGCAAATTTAAGAAGTGGTAACTATGCATTCTGATGCTGTCTGAGCTGCACTTCATGTGTTTTAAACCATACTACTGACTACATGTACAGATGAGTAGTCTAGCTCACCACACCCTTAAGCAATCACTCCCCATCCAGTGAACGGGGGTGCGAGCTCACCATGCACAAAACGAAGAGATGACAGGCCGCAGCGGCCATTGATTGGCTGAGGGGCTTGTGCGCAGGAACGGGGAGGAAGCAGAGCGCAGAAGGAGACCGGTAATGTGGACAGATGATGTTAACTGTTTGGGCAAAGGCTGCACGGATATCACTAATGATGTCTATGCAGCCCTTGCTAAATGATTAACCGCCATGTAATAGGCCCAGTAAATAAGCGCTGATCTAGCAGATGGGTGTTCGTTAACAGTATTGATCGGGCCGTGTAATAGGACCCTAAGTTCACTTAGGGCACTTCTTAACCCTTTATTTTCAATCCACTTAAAGATACATGAATGAACATTATGAGCTGAATCTAATGCCATTTGCATTGGATGACAGACTAACTATTCTATTGCTTTTATATGTATTTTTTTGTTTAAAACTTTTTTCAATGTTTAACATAAATATGCTCTACTATTACTATTTCATCATTTTTTATATGCTTTTGCAACATTATTACTTCCTGTGTTCTTTATGTTAAAATAAGTAGTTTTAATTGTATTTCTTAACTTGTCATGTGACTAATTAGGTTCGCAGCGGGCAGACAGCGGGAGGAACGCCTGGAAAACTGGGATACAGCCTATGGCTATATCCCAGTTTTCCAGGCGGTCCTCCTGCTGGATCCGCCCACTGCACGGAGCGGGCAGACAGCGGGAATCATTACCGAGGGTGAGGGTTCGTACGAACCCGAACTGAACTCGGTTCGGCCCATCCCTATGACTAATAAATATTTTTTTATATGAGAATACATCAACAGTATATATATATATATATATATATATATATATATATATACTGTATATATATATATATGTGTGCAGATTTTTCTGGGTACAAGATGTAATTGGTCTGTTTGAACCTTCACACATTTTTTTTTTCCTTTTACACCTATGAACCCACTGGTTTGTTGTGAACTTGTGTTGCCGTGCCAAGACTTTTTTTGAGTTAGATTTCCAATTTTATTATGAAAATGCAGAGATTTTGACTATTTTATTTCTTTATAAAAAATAATTTTATTCTATTGTAATAGTCCAAACAACAACCCTAACAACCTTAGCATACATATTCCAGTGACGCTCCAGAGATCACAATGGATGTAAGCAGAGTAAGCGTCTTTATTGAAATGTGCTAATGACGTTTGCATTTCTGTGACCTCCATCACCTTAACAATTGCAACCATAAAAATGTCACATATATATATATATATATATATATATATATATATATATATATATATATACTGTATACACGTAAACTTTACCCAAAACCAGGAAGAGTCAGTCTCTGCAAAATAACCCCAAACGTCTGCCAGAAAATCCTACATGCTGCAGCACAATCACTCTCAACGAAAACAGATAAATAAGTACAAACTGGATAAAAGAAAGAAAATTTCACACTAAAAGGAAACTACAAGCTGTTCTCCTGTTCAGCATCTGTGAGTTCATGTGACAGATCAGCTGACCACTCTGAGCTGCGGGGTAGGAGCAAGGATAACATGTCCTTGGCTTCAGAGTTAACTCTTCTTCGACCACATCAGATACCAGAGGGCACCGTAATCTAGATACATAATGCTAGATACATAATCTGGATAAATACATAAAACTTTACTGTAGCATATCTCATATCCAGACTAATAACAATAAAATATAGATATAAATATATGCTTAAAATAAATAAAATAGCAATATACCTTAATGGTGCGTTCACACCTACAGGATCTGCAGCAGATTTGATGCTGTGTTCAGTTATTTATATGAAATCTGCAGAAAATCAGCTGCAGATCCTGTAGGTGTGAACGCACCATAAAATAGCATCCCAAACAGCTCAGTAGTTTCATTTAACTCCCAGAGAGTCAACGTTTTTCATTTAAAGTGACACTATCACCCCCTTTGTGCATTCTGACATCGCTACACAGGTGTAAAGGATAAATTTAGCGGTTTTCATACCTTATTTTATATCATACGTCATGGTGCTTGTTCAAGTAAAAAGTGATCTTTTATCAACTGCACATTGTGTTAAGTGAGCGGGGCTTTTAGGCCAGCCTATTGCAATGGCCGGCGAGAGGGCGGGACCAACTGTGACATTGTGGGCAGGGCTAAGTGGTGCTAAAGACCCGCCCACTTAACATAATCTACAGTTGATAAAAGATCACTTTTTACTTGAACAAGCACCATGACATATGATATAAAATAAGGTATGAAAACTGCTTAATTTACCCATTACACCTGTGTGGAGAGGTCATAATGCAAAAAGGAGGTGACAGTGTCACTTTGGAAAAAATCCAATACAACTCCCTTATATTAGGTAACTGTTGCCTATTGCCTGCATTAAGGGCTGTCTAATGATACTACACTAGTATTACTAGTTTTACTTACAGGTTTTTCATACCTTTCTGCTTTTCAATTACTTCCACATGGGCTGATAATTTGAAGTCGGCTAGGAACCACCCTCATGTATTTAAAGAAATAATTGTCAGGAATCCTTATTGGAATGAATATCGGGCCCATTTATGTCATCTCCCTTTCCCAACTTGAGAATTTCTCCCTTAGGCCCAAAAAGGCGCCTGAGTAAATTCCTCCCGATACACCACCTTTTGTATCATAAAGGTGCCTCAGTTGATGACAGCGGTGCCTAGGAGGTCGCATAGATCTTGTATGCTTCTTCCTACGGGCCACAGTGTGTGTTGTGCTGGATTACAGTGGTATAACATACTCACTTTTTGTGATGGGCATGTGTCACTTTTTCTCTGAAATCTTGCGCAAATTGGGACGGTTACATAAGTTTGGACAACATGGAGGTAATGCTCACGACTCTGGAGTAATCAGAGATATGAACTTTGTATGCATATACATTTGTACTAGTAAATGTGATATGCACCTTATCTGGAATTAGTTTAGGTTGTTGGCACATGTTTGAGGTGTGCATTTTTAAAGTAATTTGTTATGCTTAATTGTGGACCAGATTAGGGTTACCTGGAAGTTTTTCTCAGCTTGTAACTGCCTGAGTATATTTGAAGCTCGTACTTTAGATGTGAATTGTGCTTGAGAAAGGCCCGGTCATATTACGTGGGCTTAAACGCGTTGTCTATCAATAAAGGTTATACAACGAATCTGAGCGGTTTTGTATCCTGCCTATCCCTGTTTACATTGCTGCAGCAGTTTATCGGTTACATGTCTACACCTCCGCATGTCAAGAAAGGAATTCCAGGCCTGTGTATCTCCTAGAAGATCCATATCCATATTGTCTTGCTACAGGCTGCAGACCCCGGCGCCCTTCTTGCAAATTTGGACATACATTCAGTGTTCCACCAAACATTAACAAAATCTTTATAAGCAGATCTGATAGTGTGGAAGCATTTCTTGTCTTCATATAATGATCGCACATGCTGGCCTTCATGTAAGGTGACAAAATTGGAGGTTGCTGTATTCACAGACATATCTGTCTCTTGTACTTTGGGGGCCATCCCGGGCACGGATTGGTGTGAGGAGCCATGGCCCTCGGACTGGCAGGAATCTGGCCTTTTTCACAATCTGACACTGCTAAAAATTTTCCCCATCATCGTTGCAGTCGAGTTATGGAGAGCCAAGCTGGCAAATAGTCAGGTATGCTGACAATTTAAGCCTAGTGGACTGTATAAACAAGTTGTCTTCTTCATCTCTTCCTGTTTGCTCCGTCACTCTGTGTTTCGACGCTTGGAGTACATGATCTGTTTCTGTAGCTTGCTTTCATTGCAGTCATTGCTGACACCTTATCACGTTTTCCTTGGCAGGTGTTTCACATGCTCAGTCCAGAGGGGGACCAGCAGGGCCTGAAGTGCCCCCTACACCTGTGGAACTTCTCCCCTTGATCAAGCCCTCAGTTTCATAAGAGGCTTGGAATGCACATGGTAAGGTATAAAGAGAGTGGTTGTCTATGGCAGGAGAAGGGGCTGTGGCATCTAGCCATTCCAATAGGCTTTCCTTGACTGTTTTCTACCTATTGTAATTAAGAAGGGGCGGGTCATCCTTTTCATGACCTTTTTTCAAAATCTGACACTGCTAGACCACTGCTTTTGGTCCGACAATTTAAGCCTAGTGGACTGTATAAACAAGTTGTCTTCTTCATCCCTTCCGATTTGCTCCGTCACCTGGCGTATAAACACTTAGAACACAGTATTTGTGTCTGTTCCCAACATGTGCCAGTAGCTTACGATGTCATTGCTGAGACCTTATCACATTTTTCTTGGCAGGTGTTTCACATGCTCAGGCTGGAGGCGGACCAGCAGGGCCTGGAGTGTCCGTTACATCTGTGGGACTTAGTTACGCCAGACTTCTCCCATTGATCAAGCCCCCAGTTCTTGAGACACTTGGAATACGCATGGTAAGGCAAGAATGGTCTGGCTGTCTATGGCAGGAGAAGGGGCAGTGGTATATAGCAATTCCAATAGAGTTCCTTGACTGTTCTCTACCTACTGTAATTAAGAAGGGGACAGTCATTCAGCATAGTTATGCAGTGCAGGCTAGCGGGCTTAAACTTTCATATTAAACTTAGAGGATGGCCTGATGTCACTAGCAATTAAAAGGTCAGATTGGCGATAAAGCGATAGAAGAAAGAGAAGGTCTGCAGAGAAAGGACGTGGCCCATTTCTCAAACGCTATTTGAAAAGTCAAAACAATTGAAGCCCACAGACAGCTTATAATACAAAACCCTTTTTTTACAGGTGCATTTTCTTCTTTTTAATTGCAGACGTCTGGCCATATGGTTTCTTTGTCATTCATACATATTTTGTGCACCGGAAATTGCCGAGTACAGGCCTAGAGGAGGAACTCTCGGATTCCACAATGCGGATGTTTACTGGAGGGGTATCAGGGGCCTTCGGTGGTCTCAGTTCCTACCTGAGGCTATCAAAATGAGTAAATCTTCCACAGTTCCAGTTGTCTTGGTAATCCATGTTGGGGACAACGACTTGTGTTTCTTGCATTTAAATTACCTTCTCATTGTAATTAAGGCAGATCTGGAATACCTTCCTGGCTTCTTCTCTAAGGTAGTAGTAGTATGGTTTGAGTTTGTTCCCCGGGTGACCTGACATTGTGCCAGCTTTTGCCATCTCGTTTTAATTGTCAGAAATTTCAAGTTGCTTTTCCTGGAGCCAGCGAGGTTGGCAGGCCTTGTCTGCAACATCTCTGGTAGTTGATAGACCTTAAGTGATGTCTCACATATTGCCCTCAATCACCCTGGCCATGTAGCATCATCAGGGTAAGGTGTGGGCGGATAGGTGTTCAAAGGTGGGCCATTGGGATGTTGCAGGAGATGACTGAGTTTGGAATAAACCGTAGAATCCCTGTAATGACTCAGGCGGTCGGATTGGTAGCGGAGTGTAAATTATCTGGAGTGGCATTTAATTTCCACCTGCTGGGTTGAGAGAATATCACCAGGGCCTTAAACAAGCCTCAAAGGGGTGTAAAAAGAAGCAGATACACATTGATTGCAGATTTCAAGTGTACTTTCAACTTGTGTCCAGGTTAGTAGAGCATTGCCCCATAGCTTGTAAGGCCTCCTATGAGGCTAAGCTTTTATCAGCTGCTTTTGGTTTGCCTTTTTTTAGGAGTTCTTTGTATCAGCCAGCCTCCCCCCCCCCCTAAACATTGGCCAGGCTGGTTAGGGCAGCAATTTGATATCTTAGGGGCGTATGTGGTCTCACCTTTCCAGATCTTTCCTTAGTATCCAGGTGGCTCTGGGCAGAATCCAGGTACTTTGGCAGAGTTTGGCGAGTATAGCCCTAAAATGCTATGGATATCAGGCCAGATTTGTTTGAGTATTTTTTTTTTTTAGATTGCAGGTGTCCAGCCATATGGTTTCTTGGTCATACATACATATTTTGGGTAGCACAATGAATGGAGTGCAGGCCTGGAGGATGGATCCTTCTTTTGGAGAGATTTTAGGGTATTGCCAAGGAGGACACATCGGTCTCATATGTTTCTTTCTACAGGGTTATTTGCCTACTACAGGCTGCAGACCGTGGCACCCTTGTTGCAAAGTTGCACATACATTCGCTGTTCCGCCTACCATCACATTTGTTTTGCAAACTCTTTGAAAGCAGATTTAATGGTGTGGAAACATTTCTTTGTCTCCATATAATGATTGCACATGCTGGCCTTCATGTGAGGTGACCAACTTGGAGGTTGTTTTATTGACTATGCCAGAAGTATAAGGAAGGCATATGGGACTGCAGGGGCATGTAGCTAGCACACAAGGGGTTACCTGCCCAACATAGCTTTGTACCTCCCCCTCATGTTAATGGTCACCTCGACTCAGTATATAATGCTTATAGGTCGCACGGCGGTAGTGTCGGTAAATGATGGCATTCCAAAAGAAGATGCGGCTGTGTCTTATGTTTCATTTGATAGAGCTATCACGCTTCTTCAAGCCACCGGCCCTGGTGCCCTTATGGCCAAGGCTGACATTAAGTCGGCATTCTGCCTTTTTCCTGTTCACCCGAAATGTTTTCATTTGCTGCGTTTTCAGGTGAATGGCGATATATACTATGATATGTGCCTTCCCATGGGCTGCGCCATTTCGTGCCACTATTTCGAGTTGTTTAGTTCATTTCTCGAATGGGTGGTACGTTATGAGACGTCTTCCAATGGCATTATTCATTACTTGGACGACTTTTTGTTTGTTACACCTGGGAATACGGATATCTGCCTGTTCTTGCTGTCCACTTTCAGTTTCTTCATGAGCCGCTTTGGGGTTTCGATGGCCCATGAAAAGACTGAGGGCCCCTGTACTCGGTTGTCATTCTTGGGTATAGAATTGGATTTGGAGGCGGGTGTATGTCGCCTTCCCCAAGATAAACTTGAAAAGATATCTTCACTGGTTAATGGGTTTTGTTCTGTTAAGAAGGTTACACTCAGACAGCTTCAATCTTTGCTGGTCCTGCTCATCTTTGCGTGCAGAATCACGGCCATGGGGCGAGTTTTTTCCAGGCGACTTTCTAGCCTCTAAGGGTGTTTGGTCGCCTTATCATTTTATATGTATCACAAGTTCTTTACGTTCTGATTTGTTTGTTTGGAAGCAATTTTTAGCTTTGTACAATGGCCTTCTCGTGAGGTCAATAATTCTGACATCTTCTTGTTCACAGATGCATCTGGTTCTGTTGGTTTAGGGGCCATATTTGGCACGGAATGGTGTGCCCAATCTTGGCCCCAGGACTGGGTTGAGCTGGGGCTCTGTAGGAACCTTACACTGTTGGAGTTATTCCCCATCATTGTCGCCATTGAGCTATGGTCTGCAACTTCGGCTAACAGGCGAGTTTGTTTCTGGTATAACAATTTCAGTGTGGTACATTGTATCAATAAATTGACCTCTGCTTCTCTTCCAGTGGTATCGCTTCTCCGGCACTTGGTGCTCAGCTATTTGGAACATAACATCATTTTCAGAGCTCAGCATTTGCCCGGGCTAAGTAATACTGTTGCTGACGCTCTATCGCATTCTCGTTGGCAGGAGTTCAGGATTCTATGTCCAGAGGCTTCGGAGCAAGGTCTGGAGTGTCCCCCGCATCTTTGCCAGTTGGTCACCCTCGGCTGATGGGTTTGGTGCAGGCCTCGGTTACTCCAGGCACTTGGCTAAATCATGGTAAGGCATGGTCTGAGTGTATTGAGATGGTTGGGGATAGACAGGTTGCACACAGTGACCAGAATAGATTAGCTGTTACGGTTTCTTTCTTATTGTGGTTGCGCCAGAAAGGCTGCTCCTTCATAGTTGCGCAGTGGCGGTTAACTTAACGAAGATGTAGTTTTTGCTTATAACTCTGTTAAACTTAGGATACGTAAATCTAAGACGGACATTTATGGCAGGGGTGATTGGGTCTCTATTTTTCCAGTGGTGGGTGTGGTTTGTCCGGTTGCTATTATTTCTCAGTATTCTGAGTTGCGACCTGTGGGTTCTCAGTTCTTGTTACATGAAAATTCCTCATGTCTGACTCGTTATCAGTTTCAATCTATTATAAAAAAAAAGTGCTTATGGTGGCTGGTGTTTCCCCAGCTGATTATGGAACCCATTCCTTTCATATTGGTGCCGCAACGGAGGCGGCCAGGGCAGGTATGTCGGAGGCTGATGTTCACAGGATTGGGAGATGGAAATCTGCATGCTATGCTTCCTACATTAGACCAGAACTGCTTGATTACCATGCTTTTTTCCGTAGGTCCACGACGTCCCACTGTATGGCTGGTCGGGCATTCGTACATATTCTGGGCGGCCCAAAGGGCTGAATATAGACCTGGGGGTAGGAGCCTCGGCTTTAATAATGCGGACATACATTGGAATCTATTTTTTAAAAAATCTATTCAATCTATTTAAAAAAAAATGCTTATGGTGGCTGGTGTTTCCCCAGCTGATTATGGAACCCATTCCTTTCATATTGGTGCCGCAACGGAGGCGGCCAGGGCAGGTATGTCGGAGGCTGGCAAAGTGCTAGGGAATTGCCGGATGTGTTGCGTGACAAAGTTTTGCAGGAATTGCAGGATGGACAAGTTGCGGGTTCGTTTTGTTACCCTCCGTTTCCTAACTTGAGGATTTCGCCACTTGGTGTTGTTCCCAAGAAAGACACAGGTAAGTTTTGCCTCATTCACCACCTGTCCTATCCAAAAGGTGAGTCGGTAAATGATGGCATTCCAAAAGAAGATGCGGCTGTGTCTTATGTTTCATTTGATAGAGCTATCACTCTTCTTCAAGCCACCGGCCCTGGTGCCCTTATGGCCAAGGCTGACATTAAGTCGGCATTCTGCCTTTTTCCTGTTCACCCGAAATTTTTTTCATTTGCTAGGTTTTCAGGTGAATGCCGATATATACTATGATATGTGCCTTCCCATGGGCTGCGCCATTTCGTGCCACTATTTCGAGTTGTTTAGTTCATTTCTCGAAGGGGTGGTACGTTATGAGACGTCTTCCATTGGCATTATTCATTACTTGGACAACTTTTTGTTTGTGATACCTGGGAATACGGATATCTGCCTGTTCTTGCTGTCCACTTTCAGTTTCTTCATGAGCCGCTTTGGGGTTTCCATGGCCCATGAAAAGACTGAGGGCCCCTGTACTCGGTTGTCATTCTTGGGTATAGAATTGGATTTGGAGGCGGGTGTATGTCACCTTCCCCAAGATAAACTTGAAAAGATAACTTCACTGGTTAATGGGTTTTGTTCTGTTAAGAAGGTTACATTCAGACAGCTTCAATCTTTGCTGGTCCTGCTCATCTTTGCGTGCAGAATCCAGGCGACTTTCTAGCCTCTAAGGGTGTTTGGTCGCCTTATCATTTTATATGTATCACAAGTTCTTTACGTTCTGATTTGTTTGTTTGGAAGCAATTTTTAGCTTTGTACAATGGTTTAACTTATTGGCCTTCTCGTGAGGTCAATAATTCTGACATCTTCTTGTTCACAGATGCATCTGGTTCTGTTGGTTTCGAGGCCATACTTTGCACGGAATGGTGTGCCCAATCTTGGCCCCCGGACTGGCATGAGCTGGGGCTCTGTAGGAACCTTACACTGTTGGAGTTATTCCCCATCATTGTCGCCATTGAGCTGTAGTCTTCAACTTTGGCTAACAGGCGAGTTTGTTTCTGGTATAACAATTTCAGTGTGGTACATTGTATCAATAAATTGACCTCTGCTTCTCTTCCAGTGTTATTGCTTCTCCGACACTTGGTGCTCAGGTGTTTGGAACATAACATCATTTTCAGAGCTCAGCATATCCCCGGGGTAAGTAAATACTGTTTCTGACGCTCTCTCGCGTTCTCGTTGGCAGGAGTTCAGGAGTCTATGTCCAGAGGCTTTGGAGCAAGGTCTGGAGTGTCCCCCGCATCTTAGCCAGTTGGTGACCCTCGGCTGATGGGTTTGGTGCAGGCCTCGGTTACTCCAGGCACTGGGCTAAATCATGGTAAGGCATGGTCTGAGTGGATTGAGATGGTTGGGGATAGACAGGTTGCACACAGTGACCAGAATAGATTAGCTGTTACGGTTTCTTACTTATTGTCGTTGCGCCAGAAAGGCTGCTCCTGCATAGTTGCGCAGCGGCGGTTAACTTAACGAAGATGTAGTTTTTGCTTTCAACTCTGTTAAACTTAGGATACGTAAATCTAAGACGGACATTTATGGCAGGGGTGAGTGGGTCTCTATTTTGCCAGTGGTGGGTGTGGTTTGTCCGGTTGCTATTATTTCTCAGTATTCTGAGTTGCGACTTGTGGGTTCTCAGTTCTTGTTACATGAAAATTCCTCATGTCTGACTCGTTATCAGTTTCAATCTATTATAAAAAAAAAGTGCATATGGTGGCTGGTGTTTCCCCAGCTGATTATGGAACCCATTCCTTTCATATTGGTGCCGCAACGGAGGCGGCCAGGGCAGGTATGTCGGAGGCTGATGTTCAAAGGATTGGGAGATGGAAATCTGCATGCTATGCTTCTTACATTAGACCAGAACTGCTTGATTAACATGCTTTTTTCCGTAGGTCCACGACGTCCCACAGTATGGCTGGTCGGGCATTCGTACATATTCTGGGCGGCCCAAAGGGCTGAATATAGACCTGGGGGTAGGAGCCTCGGCTTCAATAATGCGGATGTACATTGGAATCTATTTTTTAAAAAATCTATTCAATCTATTAAAAAAAAAAGTGCTTATGGTGGCTGGTGTTTCCCCAGCTCATTATGGAACCCATTCCTTTCATATTGGTGCCGCAACGGAGGCGGCCAGGGCAGGTATGTCGGAGGCTGGCAAAGTGCTAGGGAATTGCTGGATGTGTTGTGCAACAAAGTTTTGCAGGAACTGCAGGCTGGACGATTTGCGGGTTCGTTTGTTACCCTCCGTTTCCTAACTTGAGGATTTCGCCACTTGGTGTTTTTCCCAATATAGACACATGTAAGTTTCGCCTCATTCACCACCTGTCCTATCCAAAAGGTGAGTCGGTAAATTATGGCATTCCAAAAGAAGATGCGGCTGTGTCTTATGTTTAATTTGATAGAGCTATCACGCTTCTTCAAGCCACCGGCCCTGGTGCCCTTATGGCCAAGGCTGACATTAAGTCGGCATTCTGCCTTTTTCCTGTTCACCCGAAATTTTTTCATTTGCTGGGTTTTCAGGTGAATGGCGATATATACTATGATATGTGCCTTCCCATGGGCTGCGCCATTTCGTGCCACTATTTCGAGTTGTTTAGTTCATTTCTCGAAGGGGTGGTACGTTATGAGATGTCTTCCAATGGCATTATTCATTACTTGGACGACTTTTTGTTTGTGACACCTGGGAATACGGATATCTGCCTGTTCTTGCTGTCCACTTTCAGTTTCTTCATGAGCCGCTTTGGGGTTTCCATGGCCCATGAAAAGACTGAGGGCCCCTGTACTCGGTTGTCATTCTTGGGTATAGAATTGGATTTGGAGGCGGGTGTATGTCACCTTCCCCAAGATAAACTTGAAAAGATATCTTCACTGGTTAATGGGTTTTGTTCTGTTAAGAAGGTTAAATTCAGACAGCTTCAATCTTTGCTGGTCCTGCTCATCTTTGCGTGCAGAATCACGGCCATGGGGCGAGTTTTTTCCAGGCGACTTTCTAGCCTCTAAGGGTGTTTGGGCGCCTTATCATTTTATATGTATCACAAGTTCTTTACGTTCTGATTTGTTTGTTTGGAAGCAATTTTTAGCTTTGTACAATGGCCTTCTCGTGACGTCAATAATTCTGACATCTTCTTGTTCACAGATGCATCTGGTTCTGTTGGTTTCGGGGCCATACTTGGCACGGAATGGTGTGCCCAATCTTGGCCCCAGGACTGGCATGAGCTGGGGCTCTGTAGGAACCTTACACTGTTGGAGTTATTCCCAATCATTGTCGCCATTGAGCTATGGTCTGCAACTTTGGCTAACAGACGAGTTTGTTTCTGGTGTAACAATTTCAGAGTGGTACATTGTATCAATAAATTGACCTCTGCTTCTCTTCCAGTGGTATCGCTTCTCCGGCACTTGGTGCTCAGCTGTTTGGAACATAACATCATTTTCAGAGCTCAGCATTTGCCCGGGCTAAGTAATACTGTTGCTGACGCTCTATCGCATTCTCGTTGGCAGGAGTTCAGGATTCTATGTCCAGAGGCTTCGGAGCAAGGTCTGGAGTGTCCCCCGCATCTTTGCCAGTTGGTGACCCTCGGCTGATGGGTTTGGAGCAGGCCTCGGTTACTCCAGGCACTTGGCTAAATCATGGTAAGGCATGGTCTGAGTGTATTGAGATGGTTGGGGATAGACAGGTTGCACACAGTGACCAGAATAGATTAGCTGTTACGGTTTCTTTCTTATTGTGGTTGCGCCAGAAAGGCTGCTCCTTCATAGTTGCGCAGTGGCGGTTAACTTAACGAAGATGTAGTTTTTGCTTATAAATCTGTTAAACTTAGGATACGTAAATCTAAGACGGACATTCATGGCAGGGGTGATTGGGTCTCTATTTTTCCAGTGGTGGGTGTGGTTTGTCCGGTTGCTATTATTTCTCAGTATTCTGAGTTGCGACCTGTGGGTTCTCAGTTCTTGTTACATGAAAATTCCTCATGTCTGACTCGTTATCAGTTTTAGGCTGGGTTCACACTATGTATATTTGAGGCTGTATTTGTGAGGCTGTATAGCAACCAAAACCAGGAGTGGATTGAAAACACAGAAAGGCTATGTTCACATAATGTTGTAATTGAGTGGATGGCCGTCATTTAATGGCAAATTTTTGCTGTTATTTTAAAACAACGGCTGTTATATTGAAATAATGGCAGTTATTTACCGTTATATGACGGCCATCCTCTTAATTTCACCATTGTGTGGACAGAGCCTTTCTGTGTTTTCAATCCACTCCTGGTTTTGGTTGCTATGAGGACCTGACTTGAGGACCAAATACTGCCTGAAATATACGTAGTGTGAACCCAGCCTTAATCTATTATAAAAAAAAAGTGCATATGGTGGCTGGTGTTTCCCCAGCTGATTATGGAACCCATTCCTTTCATATTGGTGCCGCAACGGAGGCGGCCAGGGCAGGTATGTCGGAGGCTGATGTTCAAAGGATTGGGAGATGGAAATCTGCATGCTATGCTTCTTACATTAGACCAGAACTGCTTGATTAACATGCTTTTTTCCGTAGGTCCACGACGTCCCACTGTATGGCTGGTCGGGCATTCGTACATATTCTGGGCGGCCCAAAGGGCTGAATATAGACCTGGGGGTAGGAGCCTCGGCTTTAATAATGCGGACATACATTGGAATCTATTTTTTAAAAAATCTATTCAATCTATTTAAAAAAAAAATGCTTATGGTGGCTGGTGTTTCCCCAGCTGATTATGGAACCCATTCCTTTCATATTGGTGCCGCAACGGAGGCGGCCAGGGCAGGTATGTCGGAGGCTGGCAAAGTGCTAGGGAATTGCCGGATGTGTTGCGTGACAAAGTTTTGCAGGAATTGCAGGCTGGACAAGTTGCGGGTTCGTTTTGTTACCCTCCGTTTCCTAACTTGAGGATTTCGCCACTTGGTGTTGTTCCCAAGAAAGACACAGGTAAGTTTTGCCTCATTCACCACCTGTCCTATCCAAAAGGTGAGTCGGTAAATGATGGCATTCCAAAAGAAGATGCGGCTGTGTCTTATGTTTCATTTGATAGAGCTATCACGCTTCTTCAAGCCGCCGACCCTGGTGCCCTTATGGCCAAGGCTGACATTAAGTCGGCTTTCCGCCTTCTTCCTGTTCACCCGAAATGTTTTCATTTGCTGGGTTTTCAGGTGAATGGCGATATATACTATGATATGTGCCTTCCCATGGGCTGCGCCATTTCTTGCCACTATTTCGAGTTGTTTAGCTCATTTCTCGAATGGGTGGTACGTTATGAGACGTCTTCCATTGGCATTATTCATTACTTGGACGACTTTTTGTTTGTTACACCTGAGAATACGGATATCTGCCTGTTCTTGCTGTCCACTTTTTAGTTTCTTCATGAGCCGCTTTGGGGTTTCCATGGCCCATGAAAAGACTGAGGGCCCCTGTACTCGGTTGTCATTCTTGGGTATAGAATTGGATTTGGAGGCGGGTGTATGTCACCTTCCCCAAGATAAACTTGAAAAGATAACTTCACTGGTTAATGGGTTTTGTTCTGTTAAGAAGGTTACATTCAGACAGCTTCAATCTTTGCTGGTCCTGCTCATCTTTGCGTGCAGAATCACGGCCATGGGGCGAGTTTTTTCCAGGCGACTTTCTAGCCTCTAAGGGTGTTTGGTCGCCTTATCATTTTATATGTTTCACAAGTTCTTTACGTTCTGATTTGTTTGTTTGGAAGCAATTTTTAGCTTTGTACAATGGCCTTCTCGTGACGTCAATAATTCTGACATCTTCTTGTTCACAGATGCATCTGGTTCTGTTGGTTTCGGGGCCATACTTTGCACGGAATGGTGTGCCCAATCTTGGCCCCCAAACTGGCATGAGCTGGGGCTCTGTAGGAACCTTACACTGTTGGAGTTATTCCCCATCATTGTCGCCATTGAGCTGTGGTCTGCAACTTTGGCTAACAGGCGAGTTTGTTTCTAGTGTAACATTTTCAGTGTGGTACATTGTATCAATAAATTGACCTCTGCTTCTCTTCCAGTGTTATCGCTTCTCCGACACTTGGTGCTCAGGTGTTTGGAACATAACATCATTTTCAGAGCTCAGCATATCCCCGGGGTAAGTAATACTGTTTCTGACGCTCTCTCGCGTTCTCTTTGGCAGGAGTTCAGGAGTCTATGTCCAGAGGCTTTGGAGCAAGGTATGAGACGTCTTCCAATGCCATTATTCATTACTTGGACGAATTTTTGTTTGTGACACCTGGGAATACCAGAACTGCTTGATTAACATGCTTTTTTCCGTAGGTCCACGACGTCCCACTGTATGGCTGGTCGGGCATTTTTACATATTCTGGGCGGCCCAAAGGTCTGAATATAGACCTGGGGGTAGGAGCCTTGGCTTTAATAATGCGGACGTACATTGGAATCTATTTAAAAAAAAATATTCAATCTATTTAAAAAAAAAAAGTGCTTATGGTGGCTGGTGTTTCCCCAGCTGATTATGGAACCCATTCCTTTCATATTGGTGCCGCAACAGAGGCGGCCAGGGCAGGTATGTCAGAGGCTGATGTTCAAAGGATTGGGAGATGGAAATCTGCATGCTATGCTTCTTACATTAGACCAGAACTGCTTGATTAACATGCTTTTTTCCGTAGGTCCACGACGTCCCACTGTATGGCTGGTCGGGCATTTGTACATTTTCTGGCCCAAAGGTCTTAATATAGACCTGGGGCTAGGAACCTCGGCTTTAATAATGCGGACGTACATTGGAAAGGTTTGAAAGGTCTACGGTGGACCGAGGTATTGATGGAGGTCATCAAAATTAGCCATAAAGAATCTTCCCCTGTGGTTCTTGTCCTGCACGCAGGAGGGACTGATCTTTGTTTCCTTCGTCTTGCAGAGCTGCTCACTATGATCAAAACAGACATGTACCGTTTTTCAGGTTTTTTCGAAGAGATGGTGCTTGTCTGGTCTGAGATTATTCCCAGAGTCACCTGGCAAGGGGTTCGCGATGCAGGTGCGGTTGAGAAGGCCAGGCGCACTGTTAATGCGCGTACCTCGTGCTTCGTGCGCTCCAGGGAGGGGGTGGGGGGTGTGTGTAGTTTGTCACCGACAGCTATAGGGTGACGACCGTCGGTTGATGGGCCCTGACGGTGTCCATTTGAACGAAATAGGACTGGACATTTTCTTATGTAGCCTACAGGATGGGGTGGAGCAGGGCCTTTTCTTGTTGGGTGGAGGTAGGAGCACAGTGTAGGTGTACACGGGCTCCTAGTGGCGGATGATGTGGTCTGAATAGTGGAGGAATGAAGTTGGCTGTGCCCGTTTGAATTTACGGCCGGCACACCCCTTGTTGTTCACCTCCTGTTTAGTCTTGTGATGTTTCCTGAGAATAAGGAAGTTTGTGATAAAATTTAATAAAGCTGAGGCCTACCTCCGCCCAACAATAAAGTTATTGTTTGTGTCTTATTAAAGGGTTTTATCTATGTGGGCAACTGTTTGTCTAGGTTGGGTGGCTCCCTGCAGTCTTGACTATGCCAGAAGTATAAGGAAGGCATATGGGACTGCAGGGGCATGTAGCTAGCACACAAGGGGTTACCTGCCCAACATAGCTTTGCACCTCCCCCTCATGTTATTGGTCACAGGTCAGGTGTCTGGCATGTGACCCAAGGCAGCCTATCCATGACAGGATTATTATGGTCATATAACTGGTGCTGGTCCCTGCACTATGTGGGCAACCGTTTGTTTAGGTTGGGTAGCTCCCTGCAGTTTCTGAATCACATGGGCACTCTTCCCCTTCATCCAATTCATCCAGCTCAGCTTCTTACGCCGGCCATGAGCGGTATAGGCGTTCATCCTGCTGCTCTAGTTCCAGGTCTTGTAGACATTCTCACAGGCATAGGTCTGTGCACAGACGCAGTCACAAGCGTTCCCGCAGATTGTACAGATCTAGGTGGTCCTCTTCTTCTCGCTCTTCATCAAGGGATCAGCGAAGCAGTCGCAGATTGAGCCGGAGGGATGATAGCCAGAGACGTACAAGGCTGGACAGTGGCGATGCCAGGCTTGAGTCACCTTCTGTTGGAAGGCCCGCACTTGCTGGTGCTGCAGCTCCTGTTCCGTTGCCTTCAGAAGACGTCAGTAGGCCCACCCCTCTTCGTCTTTCGGATGGTGAGTTGTCCTGCTTGCAGGCACGGACCAATTCTGGTAGTTTTGGTAGTCAAAATGAGGGGGAAGTTATGTAAATTTTCGGGAACATTTTGAATAAAGTGAATAATGATCAGGTGTTTCCAGTGCCAGTGTCTGAGGTGCCTCCAGTGGTTATACCCACACCGGCTGTGTCGGCTTCTTCGGGGATGTTGTTTAAAGATGCTGAACCAGGAAGTACAGTCTTTTCAGCTAGTGACCTCAGGGAGCTACAGCAAGTTATTTATAATGTAAAGTATTGTCGTTATGGAAATTGGTAATACTTCTTTGTTTGTCACAGCTGGCGCAGGGGAGGACCTTGTAGGAGTGGAAGAATCGCTGCAAAGCACCTGTCGAATCAATAAAGACATGCCCACCGCGGGAGCGGTGGCCTGGCATGCAAGGTGACCTTTTCGTCCAGGTGCCATCCGAGATGTCATGCAAGGTCCTCATTTTGTAGAGATATGTTTAGTTAAATAAGTACAGCTGTGGCCTACCCCATCCTTTAAAAGTTATTGTTGTCCAGTCTTTTATTTAATGTGGGTGGTGGTAATTGGAGTGTAATGTTTTTCAGCCCCCTGATTTGAGTATGGTACCGGCAGTCTGAGAAAGAAATGCAGGTGTTGGGAGTCCTATGGATAATGTTAGTGATGGGGTGATAGCGACACCTAGTGGTGTTGTGTGTAATAGACCGGCTGTGCCTGAAACTGTCTTTAGGAGGCAACAACCTGTGAAATATGACCATTAGGTGTCCATTTGATTATGGCTGTTAAAGAAAAAAATGGAAATTGGAATATATTGATTTATTTTCTTTATTGCCTTCTGCAAGAATTTGTTAGGAATGATAAGAAGGATGATAAAGATGACAGGAAGTGAACGACTGTTAGTAGAACCTTTAATAATTGGCTCCAAACCTTTTAAATTTATGGTGCTGTGCTTAGTGAGAAATTCCCTAATACTTGTGTTTGTTTATTTCAACATATTGATGTTATTTTGGAGGCATACAGGAATTACGGGGGATCCACTTAGATTCAATATGATGACTCATTCAGACAAAAGTTGTCTGTACAACCTATTATGCGTTGGGGTCAGAAGGATGTGGGGCTGTGGTTGAACTTAATGCTCCCCCAGAGTGGTATCTGTGGCCCCTGCTCCTTCTAATCCTTCTTTTCGGAAAGGCATATGCTACGCCTTCAATGTCTCAATGTCACAAGCTCAATTTGTGCAAATACATACATGAATGTGCCCATTGCACTGGGGCCCACCCGTACAGTCGGTGTTTTAAGTGAGACCACAGTACTCTTCTGGTAGGGAGCCAGTTTCAAAAGGCAGTGACCCAAGTGAAGCTATTAGAACTGCTACCGTGGCTAAAACTGTATCCAAACCAAGTGACGACTAAATTATTGGTATCCGGTTTTATGTACGGGTTCTATGTACCTCCTTATAATGGGATTGGCTGTTTACCGGTTAATAGTTTACACTCTGTTGAAATGAATAAGCTTGTTGTTCACAGAAAAGTTTTCTTGCAAGTTTCTGTAGGTAGCGTTGAGGGTCCTTTTCCATCCCCTCCTGTTGAAAATTTCAGACTCTACCCCTTGGGTCTTGTACCTAAAAAGGACAGTGTTTCCTATAGGTTAATTCATCACTTGTCTTCTCCCCCAGGTAACTCATTAAATGATTGTGTAGATAGATCGTTGGTTTCTGTCACCTACTGCTCCTTTGATAAGGCGGTGGATATGGTTGTTGCACATTAAGTCTGCCTTTTGGCTTCTACCTGTGTGTGCTTTGGGTTACCCTTCGCTTGGTTTTTTGGACTGGTCTTATTTCTAGGTCTTATGGGTTTTTGCATGTCCTGTTCAAATTTCGAGTCATTTTCTACGTTTTTACAGTGGATGTTATCTGAGGGTTGTTCTGTTGGTTTGTCTACTCACTATTTAGATGATTTTTTATTTGTTGGTCGTTCAGGTTCCAGTGATTGTCAACAGGTCTTGGACACGTTTTTGGCAATGTGTGCTCATGTGGGTGTAACGTTAGCGAGAGAAAAAAAACTGTGTTGCCGTCCACTCGTATCGAATATCTGGGTATTGCGATTGATTCCGTGTTGATGCAGGTCAGTTTGCCGGTGGATAGAATTAAAAAAGTGTGTTTTGTTGGACTGTTTATGTTAGTGAAGAAGAAGGTTATCCATAAGAATATGCAACATCTGCTGGGCTGTTTATTGTTTGCGTTGAGGATAATTCCCATGGATAAGATTTTTTTTAAGAAGTTATATACGTTCACCAAGGGACTTAAATCTCCATATTCTTACATTAGACTCATGGTGTCACTTAAGGAGGATTTGAAATTGTGGCGGTCGTTTTTGGTAGAGTTCAATGAGAAGGCCATGCTTCAAAAGAGTTTTGTGGAAGCAGAGGCATTAGGTCTCTTTACTGATGCCGCTGGTTCTGTTGAATTCGTTATTTTTTCGGACCGTCATTGGTGAGCCTGTGAATGGCACCAGTGATGGATTGACCGTGATTTGACATCTAACATTGTGTTGTTGGAGCTTTTTTCTGTGCTCGTCTCTCTGTCTCTGTTGTGGGAGCATTTTAGTAATAAGCGCATTCTGATCAACACGCACAACAAGGGGTAATGTAATCCAGGTTTTGCAGAAGATTGTACTGCTATGTTTTACTTATAATATATGGTTAAAGGCAAAGTATATACCTGGTTCTTGTAGTAATATCTCAGATGCTTTGTCACGTTTTTAGCTGCAGCAGTTTTTCCAGATGGTTTCATAGGCAGATGGAGAGGGTCTTGCATGTCTGCCAGCGCTATGGGATGTGGTGTGAAGTTGCTGCGCAAGTATTTACAAAATTCTGTTGCATTTACTACCTGGTCTTCCTATGTTTTGGCATGGCGTAGATAGTGTTTGTTTTGAAATATCCTTGGAGCATATTGTGATGAGGATGTATGTGGGTGCAGCGGCGCCCTCATAATTAGGTATTTGGTTAGTTGGTATATGCCAATCTCCCCTTAAGGGAGATCAAAATGGTTTCACCTTTCAGTTATATTTTTCAGGTATAAGGATTTTATATAGGCTACTGTATCCGGGCAGATTTAGGTAAGTATACTAACGATTGGCCAGATACAGTAGTGACGTCATCGCAGTGAGATTTTAAAAGAAGTTACAGCGGGAAAACGTTAAATAGTCATCTGAGAAGCAAGCAAGAAGATTGAGCTACCGCTGACTGACTGTCGACGTGTGAGAAATTTATCTGCGCAATGGAGGATTCGTATTACAAGGTCCTTTCCAGGGCGTTTGGAATTGGTTGTGAAGACTGATTAGAGCAATGATTGTCGCTCACCACCGAGGAGGAGGAGGCTTTTGCTGCCGGGTCGAGCGTTGTTTTTTCCAGAGAGCTGGGGGCTGTCGGTGCTGCACCATCATCCTGTAAGGACGACGCAACATCAGGTCCAGTGTTGCAAGCTGTTCCGGGAACCGGAAGATACGTCGCAGCGGCAGGATGTGGTATTCGTGGAGAGGTCGGAGGAGGAGTCGGGGGAGGTGACGCCTTAACCATTCAACGACGCTCCGGAGGACGACTGAGACATCAGAGAAGGATGGCCTCACTGGCTGTGCCGCTGGGCAACTGCAGAGATGGGCAACGTAAGAAGAAGAGTGGACCAGCAGCGAAAAAGTCGGGACCGGTAGTTGATGCTGCGATGCAGGGAGCCATGGGGGCATAGGAACCGGGTGAGTGTGGCGCGGATAGGGCCCCCCCCTTTTCCGCCAGTATCGGTCACTAATGCTGGGCAGCCTATTAATATTGATAAGAAGATGTTGTCTGGAGTAGCCGCAATTTTTAGGATGCTGGGCACTGCTAGTTAATCTGATGTAAAAACTAATGCTGATCGATTATCTTTGTCTTCCCCTGCTAATATGGGTACTGAGTCTGTTGGCAATGCATGGGTTAATGATGCTGTGTGTGCTGAGATGCCGGTTTTAGACCATTGCAGCGTTGTGTGTGAGCAGTCTGAGCCTGTTATGCCGGTGATTAAGCCAAGATTAGTTTGCAGGAAGCTTTGCCATGTGATATTTCCCCATTAGGGTTTCATTTAACCCTGTCTGTCAAAGAAAAAAATTGGAAATTAGAGCTTATAGACATATTTTCACTCTTGCCTCATTTTAAGGACAGAAAAGATGATAAAGACGATGAGAGAAAGAAACTTGCTGTATATAAGTCTTTTAATAACTGGTTGCAGGCCTTCTGCATTAATGCTTCTGTACTAGTCGAGCGGTATCCGGATATTTGCCGCTCGCTTTTTCAACACGTTGAAATATTGAACGCGTATCGTAATTTTGGTGGTGTTGCGTGGTTAATGTATGATGAGATGTTTAGGCAGAAGTTATCTGTCTACCCAAGTTTAAAATGGGGTCAGTAGGAGGTCGGTTTATGGATACAACTAATGATTCAACAGAGGGCTCACCCAGTGGCTGCGCCGTGTACTACTCATTCCTTTCGTAAAGGTCTCTGTTTTGCCTTTAACGAGTCTTCATGTAAATGGGCGCAGTCTTGTTAATATAGACACGAATGTGCGCATTGTGCCGGATCTCATCTCTGCTTTAAGAAGTTTAGTCACAGTGCGCACCCATCAACAGCTATCAGAGATGCGCTTTCAAAAAGCATGGATACCGGTGAATCTGGGAAGAATGCGCCCATGGCTGGAGATTTGTCCAAACAGATAGACGGCTGAGCTCTTGTTGTTCGGATTTGAATTTGGCTTCCCGGTACTTGAATTTGAAGGGGTTGGATGTTTGAGGGTTGATAATCTTAATTCTGTTAAGTTTAACCCTATTGAAATGGACAACAAATTGTTATCAGAACTCAGGGAGGGGCGGATTGAAGGATCTTTTCCTTCTCCGCCTTTCTCAAATTTTAGAGTTTCGCCTTTGGGTTTGATTCCTAAAAAAGAGTCTAATAAGTTTAGGCTCATTCATAACCTGTCTTTTCCTAGAGGCGGTTCTCTAAATGACTCAGTTGATAAGTCATTGGTGTCAGTGCAATACAGGTCTTTTGAAGACGCATTGGAATTGGTTCGTTCATGTGGATGCAATGCTTTGATGGCTAAAACTGATGTTGAATTAGCATTTTGGCTTTTGCCTGTGTGTCCTGTGGGTTTTAATTCTCTAGGTTTTATGTGGCGTGACCAATTTTATTTTAATAAGGTGCTCCCAGTGGGATTCTGCATGTCTTGTTTTTATTTTGAGTCATTTTCATGTTTTTTGGAATTGGTTCTTACAGAGTATAGTGGCTCGACTACCTGTTGTCATTAGTTAGATGGCTTTTTGTTTGTTGGTCGAGCCCACACTGATGACTGTGGTCGATTACTGTCTTCCTTTATCCAGATTTGCGCTAACTTTGGAGTTCCTTTAGCTCAAAATAAAATCATTATGCCATGTTCGAGGATAGAATATTTAGGTATTCTAATTGACAGTGAAAAAATTTAATTTTGATTACCGGAGGTGATGGTTTTGAAGATTCTTAATTTGTTGTCATAATTTTTAAAGAAGAAGTAAGTTACGTTAAGGGATTTACAAAGTTCACTTGGTTATCTTGTTTTTGCCGTTCATATTGTATCAATGGATAAGGTTTTTTGTAGGCATTTATATGCTGCTACAAGAGGTTTATTGTCCCCCTATTCTCATATAAGCCTTACTGCATCCCTAAAAGATCATTTGCGGTTGTGGCTTACTTTTTTGTCAAGGTTTAATGGACGTGCTGTGTGGCAAGAAGATTTTGTGGTGGCTGAGACTATAGGCTTGTGTACGGATGCAGTGGGAAGTTGTGGTTTTGGTTCCTTGGTATAACCATTGGTGTGCATCCACGTGGCATGAGTCCTGGGTTCAGGCGGGCAATATAGTTTAATTAGAATTATTTCCTGTGGTGGTTGCCCTTACTCCTTGGGGTGAATCTTTTTGTAATAAAAGGATACTGGTTGGTACTGATAATAAGGGAGTGATGTTTGCCATTAACTGTACTGTAAATCTGATATGGTGGTTAAATTGTTTAGACACTTTGTGTTTTGTTGTGTTTTGATTTGAATATTTGGTTAAAGGCAAGATATGTTCCTGTAACTAGTAATGTGATCGCAGATGCTTTATCTCGCCAATAGTTTTCCCGGTTCCGGGCCATGGCTCCAGATGCGGATCAAGAAGGGCTGTCCTGTCCTCCCGTGTTATGGAATTTGATATGGGACTGATCTGTGATTATATTAAGAAATCTTTGTCTGTTGTTACGTGGAAATCTTATGCGGCGGCTTGGCTTAGATGGGGCTCCTTTTGCCATGATCGTTCGTGTGCCGCTTTTACTACTACGCCTGCAGTGTATTTGATGTTTTTGTCGGATTTGTTATCTAATGGGGTTTCCTTTTCTGTGATTTTGAGGATAGTTTCGGGTGTGTCATTCTACCAACATTGGTTAGGTGTCTCTTGGTTAGGTGTCTTTATGTTTCGCGGTAAAACAGCTGTGAAAAGGTGTTAGGTTTTCGCGTGGTGTGGTTGCTGACAAACGCCATCCCGTTACTTATGCTTTGCTTTTGAAGCTGTTGGATGTGTGTAGTTCAGTCTGTTTGAGCCCATACGAAACAATTCTGTGTAAGGTGTCTTTTTCGTTTGGCATTCTTTGGAGCGTTTCGTATTGGCGAATTGGTTGCTAGTGTGGTTTGTGCAGTGTCTGCTTTATGCCTGGAGGATGTCAGGGTGTTTAATGGGGGGGGGGGGGGTGCAGTTGTTTGTTAAATGCTCCAAAACTGATTTGAAGGGTCGGGAACGAAGGTTTTTCTTAGGGCTATTGATGGTAGTCCAGTTTGTCGGGTCGTAACATCTTGGAGTATCTGTTGGTTCGGCCTGGCTGTTTGGGTTCCTTTTTGGTACATCAGGATGGTCTGTCGTTATCTAAGTATCATTTTGTTTCTGTATTTTGGAAGTGTCTGACTGTTTTAGGTTTGGACGTAGCTGGTTTTTCAGCTCATTCTTTTCATATTGGGGCAGTTATGGAGGCGTTTAGATTAAGTCTAACCTCTAGCAACATTAAGAATATAGGAAGGTGGAATTCTAATAGATACAAATTGTACATCAGGCCTCACTTGTGTCTTTAATTTATTTCAGGTCGCAGTCAAAATATCATTTGGGTCCTTGGTCACTCTTATGTATATTGGGCGCATAGGCGTGCCTTGGACAGAATTTGCACTAGCAACTTGAGTCTTGATGAGGTAGCGGTTTACTTGGCCGAGGTGGCCTTCGTTGGGTTCAGCTTGTTGACCTCGTCGAGGGTATCTGCAGAGTCTGGCCTCTGCCCGATGTCATGATTATGCATGCTAGTCGTAATGACGTCAGGCGAAGGAGGACTGATGTTTCATTCGGGGAATTGAAATTAACTTTTCGTGATTTACGTAGTCTGTTCCCCAACACAGTTTTGTGTTTTTTAGAGATCATCCCGAGGCTTGTGTGGTCTTTTAGTGGCTTCACTTACCTCGAGTTGATAAGGAGCCGCCTGAACAGAGGGATGGCGCGTTTTATGTCGACGTTAGGCTGTACTTTGTACCGCCACATCGATTTAGAGGGGTAAGCCCCTGGTCTCTATTGGTTTGATGGAATAGATCTTTCTGATATTGGCCTGGACATGTTTAATCTGGGCATGCAGTCTTTAATTGAATTGGCCGCGGCTCGTTTGGGGTCATGCTGGGCGGTGCCGGCATTGGTGGGTTGGTGAACAGCAGCTGATGGCACTCATCAGTTCCTCTGTGGCTCCTCCCACCTGTCAGAGACACGGTAAGGCTTGGTAGGCATGGTTCTTTATCTAGTGTTGCCTTCTTCTTACAATATAATGGGTGGGGGACATTACCAAATATTTTGTCATCCGGCAAGCGTTAAAGGGGTGGAAAAGCAGCATGTTTGACGGGAATCTAGGAGGCCGGTGTTTTACCGTTTACTAGCTCAGTTAGTTGCAGCTTGTCCCTTGTATGTTCATCTGTTTTTGAGGTCCGGATATTCGCTGCCTGCTTTTGCACAACATTTTTCAGGGCGTTGTGCATCAGTTAACTTCTCCCTCCTTCTAAATACAAGCCTGGAGGCCTGCTTTTTGATGACATGGTTACCTCCAATGGAGCTTTACGTTTGTGCATTCGTAGTTCAAAAACTGATCAGTATCACAAAGGGGCTTAGTTGCCTATTCAGGGGGTGAAGGATTCAGATTACCCAGTGCAGTTCATTTCGGATTACTTGTCCGTCGTCCCAAATGGCTGTAATTTCATTCTCCATGCGGATTCCAGCCCGGTTACTAAATACCAATTCATACAGTTTATTCATAGCTGTCTTGTCTGCGTCCAGCGCCCCCCAGGTGAATTTGCCATCCATTAATTCCACATTAAGCTGCCACAGTGGTGGCTTGGGCGGGTTTGCTGGAAGCTGAGGTAAAGCACATTGGTTGCTGGCGCTCTTCCTGTTTTGCAGGATACATACGACCCGATGTGTTACTGTCATGTTGATGCTTTATTTCTTTTTCAGGTACCTCTAAGCCTGTGATTTGGTTGCTTGGCCACTCATATATTTTTTGGCCATCGCAAAGGGCTGAATGTGGACCAGATAGACGCAGTCTGGGCTTTTGTGATGTGGACGTTCACTGGTGTGGAACCCGTGGCCCGTGGTTTCAGGTCTAACCTGAGGTTCTTGGTTGGCACCGCACTGTATAAGAAAGGTGGCAGGGACTGCTGGTTGGTGCAGCACGGAGGTTACGTGGTTAAGATCATAGGGCCCTGTGGTTCATAGTGCCCCGATATTGCAGCCAGCTCATTGGAGGTTATGGGTCACACGGTGGGATATGTAGTACCGCCCAGGTCTGTTCTCCTGGCTTATAGTAGTGGACCATAAGAAATAAGTAGGCGGGACATCCAGGGAGTAGTCCTCTAACCAGCAGCTGGCAAAATAAGCATGTCTTTACCAGGTATGGCTGATACCTGCTCACCTGCAGGGCAGCGATGGATTCGTTCAGCGCCTGTTAGCAGGCTTATAATCCCCAATGGGCGGACAGGCGGACAGGAGAAGCGCTCCCAACGCTGGGGGCAGGCGGACCGCACGGTACATCCGCCCTTCAGAGCGGCTCAGTCCTGGTCCACCAATGTGCACATAGGAGCCAGAGCAAGGGAGCCGCAGGGTTAATGGCTAGGCTGCGGTCTGTCCCTCCTCTGTCGGCTATGCTGAACTCCGTTAGTTTAGCCCTGCCCACTTCCAGCCGTTTTGCGCCGTTTCCCAAGCCTGCCAGTGCCTTGCAGCTTGGGGACACACGTGCAGGCGACTCCCTCATAGCAGGCATGAGCGGGCAGCAGAGCACCCACACCACAAGATAAAGATGGACAGCAGCAGCTCTCCCAGCCCCCTGAAGGCGCAGCTGTGGCAGCAGATAGTGCTGCAGCTGTTAGTGTCTCTGGGCAAGGGGTGGATGTGCCCCCTCCTTCTCAGCTCTCAGTCTCTCTTCCTGTTGTAGGGCCTCCAAATCAGCCTGTGGAAGTGGCCCAGCAGGTGCCTGCAAGACCTGAATCCGTGGCCTCACTGCCTGCTAGCCATAGTCGCAGGCGTGCCCGCTCATCATCATCATCACCCACCCAGGGTTCTTCGAGGCGTAGCCGCCGTAGATCCGCTGGCAGTAGTCCCTACCACTCCCGTCTTCGCTATAGGGAGTCAAGGAGAAGGAGCCGTGGCCAGCGCTCGCGAACCTCGAGGTGGCGTTCCCCTTCCCCCTCTGATTTCGACAGGGAGCTGCGCAGACGCAGACATAGGCAGGAGCCTAGTGTGTCGGCCAGAGACACGGCGCGGACGGTGTGGTATCGGTTCCGGCTGCTACATTCGCAGGGACCCCAGCGGCGATTCCGTATCCAGTCGTCGAACTCCGATCCATGACTCCGGTTTCTGCTTCGGCTGGTGGTGAGTTTGATTATTCCAATGCTTGGGGTTCAGGGGGGATGGGAGTGAGATACTTCCTGCCATTAAGGCACTTTTGGCTAAGTTTGAATCTGCTCCTTCTCAAGCTAGTAGTCAGCGGGTGGAACCTCCTAAGGCTAGTATACACAAGGACGCTCTGTTCTGTGGTTTAAGTCGGTTAGGCACACTTGTGGATGCAGAAACGAAGCAGAAGATCTGGGACAACCAGTATAAAGACATCTGGTCTCTGGTTACAGTTGACCAGCATACTGTGGATAGGGAACGCCACATGTTGGGGGATCGGCCGGTAGAGACACGACCAAAGGTTGCCAAGACTATAAATAATTGGCTCCAAGCATTCGCGGTTTTGGTCTGCGTAATGGGGGAGCGTCACCCCCAGCGGTGCTCAGAGCTTTTTATTTATCAGGTCACTGTATACAACGCTTTCAAATCCCACGGTGGCAGCGCTTGGTGGAAATACGACGAGGAGTTTCGTCGCCGCCTGGTGCTGCAGCCTGAGATTGGATGGGGTGTCAAAGCCACAGATGTATGGTTGCGGCTAATGATGGCTCAGAAAACATTTCCCTTTCACCATGGGGCCGCCACTCCCATGTCCCTTACCCCTGGAGCGGTGTACGGCTTATGTAAGTTTCGCCACGAGTGCTCCACCCTGCCACAAAATGTCCCAGACCACTAAGGTCAGGCGTGCGACCGGGACCGACCACTGATGGGAAAGACACCGGTGAACGTGGCAGAGATGGCCCCGTGGTTAAGCCTTTATCCCAATAGGGAGTTAGCTCAACAACTCACTCATGATTTTACTTATGGTTTCTTTATACCGTTTGTTTTAAGCAGTTCTCCAGTTTTTTCTTGCAATTTGAAATCCGCTAATGAGCATATCACAGTCCTAAGGCACAAAATTGAGCAGGAGGTGGCACTGGGCAGGATTGAGGGAACTTTCCCTTCTCCGCCTTTGGCTAACTTGCGGGTCTCGCCTTTGGGAATTGTGCTGAAAAAGGAGGTAGGTAAATTCCCGCTTATACACCACTTATCCCATCCTAAAGGCGGCTTGGTAAATGACACCATTTCAAAGGAAGACGCTTCGGTGTCCTATGTTTCTTTTGATAGGGCGGTTTATTTGCTCAGGGCTGCGGGTCCCGTGGCGGTGCTGGCTAAGTCTGAAATTCAGTTAGCAGTCGGCCCTCCTGGGAATGTGTTTGGATGACATGTAGTATTACGATACCTGCCTGCCTATGGGCTGCTCCATCTCCTGTCATTTCTTGGAACTGTTCAGCTCCTTTTCGGAGTGGGTTATCAGATATGCCATGGGCAGTAACGCAACAATACATTAGTTAGACAATTTCCTTTTTGTTGCCTCCGGTTCTGGCAGCATCTGCCAATTTTTATTGGACACTTTCCGTTACCACATGGTTAAGTTCGGTGTCCCAGTAGCTGAGGACAAGACGGAAGGTCTAGTTACTACCCTTTCCTTTTTGGGCATCGAGTTGGATTCAGTGTCAATGGTCTTCCGCCTACCGGCAGATAAGCTGTTGAAGCTATCAGAACTGGTAAGAGGTTTTGCTGGGGTCAAGAAGGTAACGTTAACTCAGATGCAATCCCTCCTGGGCCTTTTGGTATTTGTTTGCCGCATAATGCCGATGGGCCAAGTCTTCAACAGGCACCTTGCGCTGTCCACTAAAGCGGTGCGTAATCCCAATCAGCACATTCGCATCACCAAGCCCCTCAAAGCCGATTTAGCCGTTTGGCAGTATTTTTTTTTAGAAACATACAATGGTCGTACCTGCTGTCAACTGGTTGAGGTTTTGAGCCAGGAGCTAGAATTATACACTGATGCATCAGGTTCCTGCGGCTTTGGGGCTATTTTTGGCAACCTGACTTTGCTTGAAATTTTCCTGATTGCTGTTGTGGTTGAGTTATGGGGGTCATCCATGTCTAATCGTAGGGTTTGTTTTTGGACTGACAATTTAAGTGTGGTTTTCTGTATAAATAACCTGTCTTCTTCTTGTCTTACAGTTTTAGCTCTTTTGCGTCACATAGTGCGGCGTTGTCTTCAACATAACATATGTTTCCGCTCTCGCCATGTCCCTAGGGTGAGTAATTTTTGCCGGTGACGCTCTGTCGCGTTTCCATTGGCAGGAGTTTCGTAAGTTGTGCCCGCCCTTGCTATGGGACCTGGTGACGTCCGCCTGATGCCCTTGATACAATCCTCGGTGTCCCAGGCGACATGGACAAATCATGGTAAGGTATGGGAGGAGTGGTGTGCCTTGTGGGGGACCTGGCGGTGGCTACGGATGAGTCGGTTTGGCTGCAGGTTTCCTTATCCTATTTGTTACAGCTAAAGGAGAGAAGCTTGTCCAGCCTAGTTGCGCAGCATCGCCTCTCGGGAGTTAGCTTCCACTTTAAACTTAGGGGATGGAAGGACGTGAACAAGCATTTTATGATTAGTCAGGCCCTGCGTGGGTGGAAGAGGGAGCATAGTTTAATCTGTTATTTTCTATGATATCGCTATTGCCTTATGCCTGTTATGGGGAATAGGAGTCATTGTTGCTGTCTCTGGCGTTCTCTTTCACCTTCTTTGGGGCTTTAAGGGTAGGGGAGCTGGTTGCCCCGTCAGCTGCGCGCGTAGGGGGCCTGAGGAAGGAAGATGTCCTGGTAGCCAATGGTTTGGTGTGCAATAGAGTGCAGCATTCCAAAACGGATGACTTTGGCCGAGGTACATGGATTCCATTGTCGGCTGTATCCGGGGTAGCCTGCCCAGTAATAATAGCACCCAGGTTCCTGGAGGTTCGGGCGGTAGCGGAGTGTTTTCTTGTGCATGCTGATGGCCTGTCCCTTACTAGATATCAGTTTCAAGCTCCGCTTAAAAGGGTCCTCCTGTTGTCAGGGGTCGACCCTAAGGAGTACGGCACTCACTCATTTAGGATAGGGGCGGCTACAGAGGCTGTGCGCGCAGGACTTCCTAATGACCAGGTTCAGAGAATTAGGAGGTGGCGATCAGAGTGCTACGCTACTTAAATAAGACCGGAGTTGTTGGATTAACATGTTTTCTTTCTTTTCTTTCCAGAGGTTCGCCGGCTGGGGTCTGGCTGTTAGGCCATTTGTATATATTCTGGGCGGCCCAGCGGGCGGAGCGCAGACCTGGTGGATGTTCCCTGGGGTTCCGGAATGCAGATGTTCATTGGAAGAGAATCCAAGGATTGAGATGGTCTGACGTCCTTTCTAAGGCCATTGAAATTGGTCGAGCCGCTACTGATCCGGTGGTTCTAGTGATTCAGGCCAGCGGAAACGATTTGTGTTTTATAAGGTTAGCAGACCTTCTTACCATAATAAGGGCGGATTTGGAACACCTCCCAGGCTACTTCCCGGAGGTCATCATTGTGTGGTCTTAGATTGTCCCGAGAGTCACGTGGCAAGGGGCAAGCGATGCTGATGCAGTGGAAAAGGCCAGTCGCACGGTCAATGCCCGTACATCCCGGTATGTGGACTCCCAGGCTGGGGTGGCGGTTAGGCATCGCCAATTGGAGGGAGATAATCGCCGTCTTATGCGGCCGGATGGGGTGCACCTCAATGAGATAGGCCTGTATACATTCCTCTCCGGCCTCCGGGAGGGGGTCAAACAGACATTGTTTTTGTTGGGTGGGGGTCGGGGCTCGGTTTAGGCCTAACCCAGCCCCTCCGTGGAGGTGTTTTATCTGGAGGACCAGTTGGTTATGCCCGCCGGTGCTCGGCGGCTGGCATTCCCGGTGGAAGTACACGCCTGAAGGCGTTCATGAGCAGTTGATGTTGGCAAGTTGCCTGGTTACAATGAGAAATTAAAAAATAGCAGTGGTCAACCACTATCCAACAAAACATGCCTGTCAGAGTCTTATTGTTGGCCCTTACGGTCAAGTTTTGGAGGGTAGAGGGGTCTATTATCCCAGCAGTCCGACATTGGTAGAAGAATATCTGGTCCTGTTTTTGTACTGCATGCCGGGGTAACGACCTGTGCTGTATGAGATTGGTGGAGCTGATGACGTTAAGAGGGCTGACATTGAGAGAGTTAATAATTTCTTTCCTGAGATGATATTAGTCTGGTCAGATATAATCTCTTGGGTAGTGTGACAGGGAGCTTGGGATGCAGCGTGGATCAATTCTTGTGTGTCGAGGTTTGTCAGATCTTGGTCCGGGGTGGTGGTGTATCACCGCAAATTAGAGGGCGACAATAGCCATCTTATCCGGCGAAATGACACTCATTTATCAGGTATTGGGTCTGATATTTTCCTCTCAGGCCTTCAGGATGCCATAGAACAAGGCATGTTTTTGCTGGGCAGGGGTCGGAGCCCTGTATATGTTTATAAGGGTTTCTTCTTGGCGGTTTTGGTTTGTTCAAGTTGATGCTGAGTAAGGGAAAAGCCTGGAATGCCCACTGGGAGTCCAGAGGCTGACACACCGACAGCACGGGAGTAATATTTTCTGGTTGAAAGTTAAAGTGCCTTAAGAGTTTACCTAAGTATTTATAAGAAATAAATGCTGTAGCCGACCTCAGTTTAACAAAAGTTACACGGTTTCATGTCTTTATTCAGGTTTAGTTTAATAATCTCACACTGTAATCAGATTGACATGTGATCTTACCTGATTACAGTCCTAGGAGGAGGCGCACTGATGTAGTGTTCCATAATATGAAGTTAACATTCAATGCTTTAAAAACTTTGTTTCCACAGCGTGTCTTGTGCTTTTAGCAGATCATTCCGAGATTGATCTGGTGATACCAGGGTTTTACTTACCTTGATATGATCAGGCGCTGGTTACATGTATAGAGGTATGGCGAGTTTTTTTTCTCCAGTGGGCGTGTTATCGTACTGCCACACTGATCTGTTATTAACTACAGTAACCCTTAAATAAACACTGTGGCCCACGGATAGGGAAATTTACCTTAAATCCAACAAGCCACAGCGTTTCCCTGAAAAGTTATGTGGGGTCAACCACCGACAACTTGTAAGGTGCACCCAAAGCCTAGTAAAATTGGCATGGTTTAGAGGTCGGGTTCTTCAAAAACCATAGGTGCTAGGTGGTTGAAGGCTCTATTAATAGCTGAGTTGCAGGGTTACTCACCCTAAAAATGTTGGGGTTCCAGGATCAAAGGTTGCTGCTGTGGAGTGTGTCAAAGCAGCGGACGCTGCTGTGAGATCACCGGAAGGTGAGGAGCCATTGCTCTATCTCTCAGTGTAAATGGGCCCTTAGACAGACTGACTGCCCCTGCAGAATCTGTTCTTCATAGTTCACCTCTGTTACTGTTTTTTTTACTACATTCCCCTTCGTGATACACCCTGTGCGAGAAGTGGTAGCTGGTACACTATCATCCACAGGGTAAGCTATGATTAACACTGTCCCTGACTATCAAAGTGTTGCATCCAGCAGCCCTCATCAGCCTCTGAGGCCATAGATCCACAGCAACCTGGCTCTGAACGGATCTGTTTACTAGAGGGTGATGGGAAGGGAGGTCACTTTATATAAGGGAGGATGAGACAACATGTTGCAAACTCTGCTGCACCCAACATTAACCCTTCCTGGCGGTGTAATAAAAGGGAACTACACATATAAGACTATGGAGGAGCCATATACAGTCAGTGGACACTCTCCATAGTCAGACACCAGACAGCCCTGAGTGCAGCCAATAGGCAACAGTTGCTAAATACAAGGGCGCCGTATTGAATTT
The DNA here is from genome assembly GCF_027789765.1 of Dendropsophus ebraccatus. Lineage (NCBI taxonomy): Eukaryota > Metazoa > Chordata > Amphibia > Anura > Hylidae > Dendropsophus > Dendropsophus ebraccatus. The sequence goes on from NC_091461.1 coordinate 36,777,333, forward strand.
TTTAGTTAAAAAAAAGTTTTTGAGCTTTTGAGTCTGGAACATGAGGTTTTTTTGGATGCTAGTACTTACTTACTTATATTGCTATTTTATTTATGTTAAAGCATATATATTTTTATTTATATCTATATTGATCTTTATGCTTTTTATAGTTATTAGTCTGCTAATGAGACATGCAATATATTAATTGTGTTTTATGTATTTATCCAGGAGCTGCAATGTCTTCTTAATTCTATGCAAATTTATATGCTTATAAGTTTTTGAGGGATTTCAGCTAGATTGGGAGCCCTCACCAATGTAGCTGATCTGCTGCCATGATCACACAGATGCTGAACAGGAGAACAGCGTGCAAAGTTTCTTGTAAGTATCAAATGATCTTTCTTATTTGGTTTGTATCTAATTATTTATCTGTTTGTGTAGAGTGATTATTGTGCTGTAACGATTATAGGATTTTTGGCTGATGTCTACAGTTATGTAGAAACTGCCTCATGTGGAGTTTGGGTAAAGTTTGTGTGTGTGTGTGTATATATATATATATATATATATATATATATATATGTGTGTGTGTATATATATATATACATATATAAATAATATATAAATATATATATATAAATATATATTTATATATACATTTTTTATGTTTGCATCTCAGATCTGAGGAAGATGATGGAACGCTGCCTGAAACACGTTGTCTTTAGCATATTGCATATAAAGAAGCTTACTTGGTCGTATCCATTGTGAGCCCTTGATGTCGTTGGAATATCCTGCGATGAGGCCGCTTGGGTTCTTTATCCTGGTCTATTGCTGTAAGACGGTGACAGTCATCGAGACAGTGGTCAGTTCTCTTGGATTAGACCTGGAAGTGGATTTATGATCATTATTCACAAGCTATTTATACAGTCGTGCCTGCAGTGTGAGACAACTCAGCACCAGGTTAGTGTGTACTCAGACTTCATTAAACTTCAACAGAAACTGCTGACAGGTCTGCTTTTAAACTAATGAAATACACTAATAAATTCTAGATTCTAATATTACGAAAAACGAAGATCCAAAGGGGTCTCCGGATAGCCACTACTCATAAATCATAACACCTATAAATGCATCCGGCACCAATATAAAGAATCAAAATGAGAATTCAAATGTATTTAAAGAGAACCTATCACCTAAAAATCACTTTCCCTATTATCAAAGTACATCTCTCCCTAAGTCTGCAAAGGCAGTCTGTATCTTCATTTTGTCCATTTATGAAGGTACAGACTGCCTTTGCAATCTGTATCTTATACTTTACCTGATCCTGTTGTTCGCGGCAGTAAGGCCGGCGCCGCCATCTTTATAACGTCACTTGCGTTCCAGCGGTGGAACGCAAGTAATGTAATCAAGATGGTGGTGCCGGCCTTACTGCAGCGAACAACAGGATCAGGTAAAGTATAAGATACAGACTGCAAAGGCAGTCTGTACCTTCATTTTGTGTATCTATGAAGATACAGACTGCCTTTGCAGTCTGTATCTTATACTTTACCTGATAAGTTGTTCGCGGCAGTAAGGCCGGCGCCGCCATCTTGATTACATTACTTGCGTTCCACCGCTTGAACGCAAGTGACGTAATCAAGATGGCGGCGCCGGCCTTACTGCCGCGAACAACAGGATCAGGTAAAGTATAAGATTCAGACTGCTAAGGCAGTCTGTATCTTCATAGTTACACTAACAGCGTGAGTCAGGACAGACATACACAGCGATCTCACGCTGTATAGCGCGAGATCGCTGTGTATTCACAGAGCGGCGGGCAAAGGCTCATGGGAGCCCTTCCCGCCGATCGGCATGCCGGGAGTTTCCTGTCTCGAGCCGGCTCTTTTGAAAAGAGCCTGTTCGAGACAGGGAAAGAAAAAGATTACAGTGACAAAACGAAGCAATAAAAATAATTAATTATATTTACAAATATTAATAAAATCACAATTGACATCTAATTAGCAAAAAAAAAAAAAAAAAAAATTTCATTTTTGCTCATGATTGGTTCTCTTTAACAAAGAACTTTATTGAAAATTATTGCAAAAAAAAAAAACGGGGGAATTAAAAACAAAGACCTAGGAGGTGGGAGACCATATAGGAGGACGAGCTGTATGTTATCAATAAAGTGCAAGTGCAAATATCAAGAATAAGTAAAATAACTCATTGCAGCTTGATTTTAAACAAAAAAGGGTAAAGTGCAAGTGCAGAACTAATTTCATAAACCAATAGGCTGTATAAGGTAAGTGCTTACCACAATCTAAGCAAATGCACATAAACAAAATTACCTGGGAATCACAGTCCCAAGCCTCCCACCTCACACTCCCGCTTTTAAACTAAGCTGAGATTTCCTTTCCATTCTATAAAGCATTACATTGAAAGATGACACCAGTAGATGTCAAAAGCAATAGCACCTCAGCCTCCCCCTCCCTGTGGAATAATACAACAGAGCACGCTTACTAATGTATCCTATACAATGAGTGAGGTCTGGAGATGTTCATTGGGGGAGATTTATTAACCTTGCGCCCCTGGTGCAGATTTGACCCTTCTCCCTGGCGTATGCCAGCCGTATGCCCCACTAGATTGATGGGTGTGGCAGGGTAGGGAGGAGACATGGTCTCCTCCCTCACATGATTTATCATGATTTATGCCCACTTCCAGGTGTAAATCATGATACAAATCTACACCTGCTCCCGTGCAGAAGCAGATTTGTTGTGCCATGCGCAGAGCTGGATCAGTTTTCTAACAGGCATGCATGTCTTAGTACTAGTACATCAGTCTTAAATGTCCCCTATTGTGTCTATGTGCATGAGGTTTGCTGTAAAGCATGTCACTAAATGCTGTTAAAACATCTTATGTAGGATGACTGCTTCCATAATAATGTACTAAGAAAAATAAAGGTAGAAACAAACTAGAAAAATAACTGTCTCTAATCAGTTAATATAAATATATGTGATAAAGGAAGTTGGATATTTTCTTTTTGTCTTTGTGTTAAACTGCATGGAAAGACATTTATAAGAATGGATCTTGTATACTCACTGTTAGTGTGCTGTGGTGATGGAGCAGCAGCAAAATAGGGAGCGAAGCCTAAAAAATAGAAAAAGAACAAGGTAACATGAACAAGGATTTAAAGGCGGAAAGCATACTGACCAACTCCTATAAGAAAAGTCTCTGAACATACAAGGAGAAGTTTTTTCTCTAGCACATTTAAAGTGTGTCTACACATCCCTATACATAGGAGTGGCTGTGCCTGGAATTGTAGCTTGTCCCATTGAATGTGACCCCGTAGGTCAAACATTACTTGCCATCCTTGCCAACAGGCCATCAAACGTATAGTCAGTAGCGGTAGTGTATTATAAAAGGTTCGTTTTGGGCTGTAGCTCAGGGCCCTGAGCTCTTGGGGGGGCCCATAGCCACCCTAACAGACTTATGCTTTCAAATATGCAAAAGAACACTCCAGAGACACACCTACAGGTGTCAACGTAGTGAACTAGCCAGACCTTCCCTCCGGGAAGGAACAACCAAGCCAAGGAATGTCTCCAGTTAAGGAAACCACCCAAGCAAGGTATCCGTCCACTTACAGCTGTTTTGGGGTATTTGCCCCTCATCGGTGTGGAGTAGGTTTCTGGCTAGTGGGAGCAATGCTATTACGTGCATGCAAAGAGAGATGATGGTTGACCTCAGGGAGCTCAACCAAAAACACCACAGAGACACCATCACAGGTCTCGACGTGAGTGTATTCCAACATTGCGCCCTGGGAAATCAAATATGCAAAAGAGCACTCCAGAGACTTATCTCTCTTTGCATGCACGTACTAGCATTGCTCCCACTAGCCAGAAACCTACTCCACACTGATGAGGGGCAAATACCCCGAAACAGCTGTCTGTGGATGGATACCTTGCTTGGCTGGTTTCCTAAACTGGAGACATTCCTTGGCTTGGCTGTACCTTCCCGGAGGGAAGGTCTGGCTAGTTCATTACGTTGAGACCTGTAATGGTGTCTCTGGAGTGTTCTTTTGCATATTTAATTTCCCAGGGGGCAATGTTTGAATACACTTACGTCGAGACCTGTGATGTTGTCTCTGTGGTGTTTTTAGACTTATGCTTTCAGTGGTGTATTGTGTCCTGGCCACAGTTCTGCCATGACTTACAAAAAAAAAATGCTGCTTTTTTACCCCAATTTTCCGTAAATCAGGGAATACCTGCAGTCAGGAGAGAATTGAGTAACGTTAGAGTACATACTGAAGGACCTTAACATGTGACTATGATGTCAACACAGGTCCCTTACAGACTGCACTATAGATGAGGAATACTAAAGTTATAGGTATGTGGAAAAGAGACAGGGAGGAGAATCAGTGAAGAAAGGGTTACAGGGTGTCCAGTCTGTGGTGGGGGCAGGAGGATACAGGGTGACCAGTCTGTGGTGGGGGCAGGAGGATACAGAATGACCAGTCTGTGGTGGGGGCAGGAGGATACAGAGTGACCAGTCTGTGGTGGGGGAAGCAGAATACAGGGTGACCAGTCTGTGGTGGGGGCAGGGGGGTACAGAGTGACCAGTCTGTGGTGGGGGCAGGGGGGTACAGAGTGACCAGTCTGTGGTGGGGGCAGGGGGGTACAGAGTGACCAGTCTGTGGTGGGGGCAGGGGGGTACAGAGTGACCAGTCTGTGGTGGGGGCAGGGGGTACAGAGTGGCCAGTCTGTGGTGGGGGCAGGGGGGTACAGATTGACCAGTCTGTGATGGGGGCAGGGGGGTACAGAGTGACCAGTCTGTGGTGGGGGCAGAAGGATACAGAATGACCAGTCTGTGGTGGGGCAGGGGGATACAGGGTGACCAGTCTGGAGTGGGGGAAGGAAGATACAGGGTGACTAGTCTGGAGTGGGGGCAGGAGGATACAGGGGGACCAGTCTGGAGTGGGGGCAGGAGGATACAGGGTGACCAGTCTGGAGTGGGGGCAGGAGGATACAGGGTGACCAGTCTGGTGTGGGGGCAGGAGGATACAGGGTGACCAGTCTGGTGTGGGGGCAGGAGGATACAGGGTGACCAGTCTGGGGTGAGGGTAGGGGCACAGAGAGAGTGTGTGTGTGTGTGTGTGTGTGTGTGTGTGTGTGTGTGTGTGTGTGTGTGTGTGTGTGTGTGTTGGGGTCCAGTGTCTGTATTTAGGTTGAGGTCTGGAATAATGTTGAACTGAACTGGGAGGGAGGGGGTAGTACATAATTTTATACTTTAATGCTTTGATGACACCTGTCTCCAACCTTGTGCCAATAATATAAAAATAATATTTCACTGGGGCTCACGCTGGAGATGGATCAGGAAGTCCCGCTTCCTAATTCACAGGTACAGACAGAAGGGAGCAGAGACAATGGCGCCTCTGTTAAGGTATTTTGGCACCAAATTCAAAATGGAAGTAATTTAGAGAATGAAAAGTGAGCACATAGCTGCCTGATAATCATTTACGTAAAACTTTACAGGTACATGGTAAATATCCCATATTTTAAAGAGGACCTGTCACCCCCGTGCCGAGGTAACAGGCTCCGGGCCCCCCGTTAGAGCACAGGAGAGTCAGATGCTCATACAGAATGAAGGGGGAGTCCGATGCTCCGTCATTCTCTATGGGCAATCGGACTCTCCTGTGAGCGCGCCGGACTTCGGGCGCTGATATCTTAGTCACCCGACCGACTCAGGAAGCAGGACCTGGCGGGATCAGGTGAGTATAGGGTGCTCCAGCGGGGGGTCGGGAGCTTGTCACCCCGGCACGGGGGGTGACAGGTTTCCTTTAAACACCACACTAGTGCTGCCATACTTACAGTGGGGTGGGGGGGCCCAGGCTTGGTAAACAGCCCGGGGCCTATGGTAAAGTTATTCCGCCGCCAGTCAGAAGCCATTTAAAAAAAGGCATCTAAATGTTTGTAGTGGGTATCTATTTTGTATGCACTACATATATATATATGAGAGGTCCCTATAGAAATAATGGTGTACATATATACAACAATAACTCATATCCTTCTATAGATTCCATAATACAATACTGATATTTTCTTGATACCTATTAAAACCATTAATTCCTCTGATGTATTTATCTCTAAAAACCCCTAATGCCATTGCTGTACAATAACATATGCCACATGACTGGCACCAACAGAAATGCATGTATGTAGCAGATATGTAGTATATACATGTAGAGAGCCCATGGCTGACGGCAACGTTTCTTCCCCGCCACCCCCACATTTACAGTCTCTATTACAGATATTCACATTGTTTTCTTTGTGTAAATAAAGCCTGAGCACTCTATAAGCTTCTATAACTCTCTGCTTGGCCTCATGCCGGCCCACAGCATATATACATCAGTGGGTGTGAGGGGGTGTATGGAGCGGGCTGAGGAGCTAGGTCTTCCTGATACACAGCGGGTGTGAGGGGGTGTATGGAGCGGGCTGAGGAGCTAAGCCTTCCTGATACACAGCGGGTGTGAGGGGGTGTATGGAGGGGGCTGAGGAGCTAAGCCTTCCTGATACACAGTGGGTGTGAGGGGGTGTATGGAGCGGGCTGAGGAGCTAAGCCTTCCTGATACACAGCGGGTGTGAGGGGGTGTATGGAGCAGGCTGAGGAGCTAGGCCTTCCTGATACACGGCGGGTGTGAGGGGGTGTATGGAGCGGGCTGAGGGGCTAAGCCTTACTGATACACAGCGGGTGTGGGGGATGTATGGAGCGGGCTAGTGGGCTGAGGAGCTAGGCCTTCCTGATACACAGCGGGTGTGAGGGGGTGTATGGAGCGGGCTGAGGAGCTAAGCCTTCCTGATACACAGCGGGTGTGAGGGGGTGTATGGAGCGGGCTGAGGAGCTAAGCCTTTCTTATACACAGCGGGTGTGAGGGGGTGTATAGAGCGGGCTGAGGAGCTAGGCCTTCCTGATACACAGCGGGTGTGAGGGGGTGTATGGAGGGGGCTGAGGAGCTAAGCCTTCCTGATACACAGCGGGTGTGAGGGGGTGTATGGAGCGGGCTGAGGAGCTAAGCCTTCCTGATACACAGCGGGTGTGAGGGGGTGTATGGAGCGGGCTGAGGAGATAAGCCTTCCTGATACACAGCGGGTTTGAGGAGGTGTATGGAGCGGGCTGAGGGGCTAAGCCTAACTGATACACAGCGGGTGTGAGGGGGTGTATGGAGCGGGCTGAGGAGATAAGCCTTCCTGATACACAGCGGGTGTGAGGGGGTGTATGGAGCGGGCTGAGGAGCTAAGCCTTCCTGATACACAGCGGGTGTGAGGGGGTGTATGGAGCGGGCTGAGGAGCTAAGCCTTCCTGATACACAGCGGCGCTCTGCTGCTATGTGCTAAGTTTTAGTTTTTTTTAAGTAGTAAAAGGAAACAAAATTGGTTATGGTTGTAATGAAACATGTCAGTTTTACAGTAACATGCATTGCATAAAATCAAAATACCCCTTTTTTTTTTTTTAAGTTTGGACAGCGGGTCCTGAAAAATATAAGCCCTCATATGGCTCTGTAATTTGAAAAATAAGAGTTATGGCTTTTAAAAGGTAAATTGAAAAGGGAATAAAGAGGTTCAATTCTTTATCATTTTTAAGGTATTTGTTGTCGGTAAACAGTGTTAGATACAGCCGTATATAGTCTAGGTAATGCTCTGTAAGCTCAGTATATACAGTATAGTATTATAGTAAACCACTACAGAAATGTGCACAGCTGCTCATACAGTTACTGCAGAGAATTTCCTGGACTAGATCCATTTGTATCCATATCACAGCTGAGAGCAGGACGGGGTCTTCCAGGTCTGCAGTGTATGGATGTAACAATGTTCTCAGTCACTGGCAGAGGGCAGATATGTCATTAGGAACATTATATACTAATACATCTATGTGCAGACTTAGCGTATAGAGTCTACAAGTGCTCTGAATCAGTCATGTCAAACTCTGGCCCGGGGACCAAATCTGGTGCCATTATTTTTGGCCCACCATGCATTTGAGAGTTTGAATTACATCTGGCCTGCCATGGCTACTATATGGGACTATGGGGGAGCTGGCTATTATATAAAAGACTATGGGAAAGGGCTGGCTACTATATGAGACTACTGGGGAGGGCTGGCTACTATATAAGAGACTATTGGAAAGGGCTGGCTACTATATGAGACTACTGGGGAGGGCTGGCTACTAAATAAGAGACTACTGGGGAGGGCTGGCTACTATATATGAGACTATGGGAAAAGGCTGGCTACTATATGAGACTACTGGGGAGGGCTTGCTACTATATACGAGACTACAGGGGAGGGCTGGCTACTATATAAGAGGGTATGGGGGAGGACTGGCTGCTATATGGGACACTTGGGGGGCTGGCTATTATTTGGGCACTATTGGGGGGGCTGGCTAATATGTGGGGCAATTTTGGTTGACTTCCCAACTACATGGGGTAATATTGGGGGACGTTGGCTGTTACATGGGTTGGGGTTTAATCATGTCATAGCAATTTATCATAGTGCACAGGGCTGGGAGACGCACACCATTGACAGTGCCAGGACTGAAGTATTTGCGCTTCAATAATTATCAAGGTTGGCTCGCGATTTTGTCCAATTTTTTTATTTTGGCCCACTGTGTATTTGAGTTTGGCACCCCTGCTCTAGATCTATCGGTGTGCCGCAGGCTGTCTGACAATCCTGTCACATCTGAAGGCGACTACTGAAATACTTTTTCTTTCCAATTAACTGGTGTCAGAGATTTGTCATTTACTTCTATTCTCAAGTCTTCCAGTACTTATCAGCTGCTGTATGTCCTACATATCTATGTCTATGGCATACAGAAGCTGATAAGCACTGGAAAATTTGAAATTTTTTAAATAGAAGTAAAATGCAAATCTCTGGCACTTTCTAAAACCAGTTGATATAAAAGAAAATGTTTTTTTGCTGGAGTTTCCTTTTCACCTCTGTGTTTCAACAGCTGTGCTTTATAGGGAATGTTCCTGGTTGTTGTTGCAACTTTTTGAGCTGATAACTGACCGAGAGATGTACAGGCACAGTTCTTGTTGGATGTCCCTATGGGCCCCATTACATTAAAAAATTATCAGCCATACTTGGCCAATTGCCGCCTTTTCTGGCCGATATCCGTTTGATGTAATAGATCATGTTAAAAGGCAACGATCAGCTGACATGTACAATGCCGGCTGATCGTTGTCTTTAAACATGACCTATCAAAATGATCACAATAGTGAAGGTCTGCTGCCTGTCGCTCCGTGAAACAGGAGCGGCAGCAGCAGCAGAACACCATTTTCTTGACTTGGCCAAACTAGATGGTCCGAGCTGCCCCTCCTGCAGCTCCCTGGGGCCCCACCGCTCCTCCCAGATCATTGTCTGTGCTTGTAATAGCACAGGCAACAAGCAGGGAACGGAGAAGGAAGCGGGCGCTGACATGACAGGTCAGCAGTCACTTACTCCTCTACATTGCTATGTATAATTCGGCCCTAAGTGTTTACTTCTCACAGTTTGTTCTCCTGATCAGTCACAATCTGATCACTGATCCTGACCAATCAAAACTATTGATATGTGTCTAACATTATTTGTAGTTGTTACATGGTCAGGATGTGGCAGTAATTTTAGTTCTGTGTGTAATAGTGATATTGGTCATTGGGAGGTTATGAGGTGTCTGTGATCTGTAATGTTTCTTTATATTAGTAGACAGAATCTCTCTACTTACATAGAGACTTTTTCTTGGCTTTCTTTAACTTTTTGGTTTCTTTTTTCCTTGTTTCTTATATTCAGGATTCTTCTCCCTATTGTAAAAGGAACATATTTATTATCATATATATATATATATATATATATATATATATGTATTACACCATGGGGGACATTTATTATTAACATTAACTTATAAATTTTCCGCATCTCCAGCCCTATGGGAATTCATGTAGTTGCGGACTGCCTCTACATAAATCCAGTGCGCTCTGGTGCGCACCGCCGAAAACGTACGCCTGCTGAGGACTGGAGTAGGTTTTCGGCGTATCTTTTGGCGGAACGGATGGTGAATCGCGCGGACTCCGAGTCCGCGCCCTCCGAGTCCGCGCCCTCCGTTCCGCCCCCTTCACACCCCCTCCCCGCCCCTCGGCGTACTCTGTGGAAAGTGCCGATTTGCGAATATTTTATTCGCAAATCGGCCATTTTCCGACGAAAATCATCCGTACGCCGGATGATAAATTTCGCCCCATGTGTATAGCACCTTACAAACCTTTATAACTCTATGAAAATAAAGTTTAATTAATTTAGCTCTACAAGTTTTTAACCTTTAACAATTGTATAACACTGTTAGGATACACTTAATAAAGGGGTTATCCAGGATAAAAAAAAAAAATAGCTGATTTCTTCCAGAACTGAGGACAGTTGTCTAAGCCTGAATGACCCATTTAACCGATTGAATGTAGTCCAGAATATGTTCAAGTAACAGTCATGGAGATAAATATTCATTCAATTAGAATTCTGTTTTTTTAATGGTCAGACTTTTGGTGCGTTTACTCAGAGAGATTTATCTGACAGATTTTTGAAGCCAAAGCCAGAAATAGACTATAATCAGAGAACAGGTCATAAAGGAAAGACTGAGATATCTCCTCTTTTCAAAGCCATTCCTGGCTTTGGCTTCAAAAATGTGTCAGATAAATCTCTCTGTGTAAACGAACCATTTGTCTTGTGAGCTTGGAGGGTTGGCTTGTTCTAGTACAGCATGTAGCACTATCCAGAAGAGGATATAGTAGTGTGGGACACAGATGAGCATAATGGTGTGGGGGCAAAAAGAGGTTAAAAATATAAAGGCAAGGAAAGGTGGGGGTATTTACTCCCTAAGCAGACTGAGGTGGCGGGACTGGCACCCCTTTCTCTACTTTCTCTGTGTATTTAAACCTGTGTTATGACTGTGTATTATGCACCTTATCTGATGAAGAGAGCCTAGCACTCCAGAAACGAGTTATGTGCGCATTACCCAATAAATGCCTTTTATTTACTTATTTAGTAGATAAAAAAAAATAAAGTTATAATTAGGTAGGTAAGGAATCCCCTCATCCACCAACCCCCTTCCCAGGAGGGTGCCTTCCTAAGGATTGGACTGGATCACCAATGCCAAGTGGCAAATACGCTGACATTTACATATGTGCCACAATGTCATCAACCCTCTTGTATACAGTCTATGTAGAGAATATGAGCTGTGCAAGCTACTGGAAAAGTTGGATTATTGAGGCTATTTGAGGTTAATATATGTATATAATATATACCTTCTGGATCCTGGGAAAGCTGAGTCACTAAAAACTTTCAGAGTCCTGGGAAAAATGTGTTGCTGCACAAATTAATGAACATGGGTCACTTGTTGCAAGAATGAGCTTGGATCAATGTAAAATGAGACCAGCATTAGGCATCAAAAACTATCTATACTGGCTGACAGCAAACAGCCCTGCACTCCAAGTGAGACGACGCACAGCGCTGATCTCATCCACACTTGACCCAAAGCTATTAATTTGTGCAACAACCCAACTTTCCCAGGTCTCTGAAAAGCTTGCAACTCAGCTTTCCCAGGATCCTGAACGGCTCTGCCCATTCATATACATCTCATTAATAACCTTATTGTTTTCTGAAGGCAAAGAGTCTTGAGTGATACAACTTTTTCAGGATCCTGAGAAACTCATAGTCACTAATAAGACTGCATACAAGTGGGTTGAAGACATGGGGGGAGATTTATCAAACTGATGTAAAGTAGAATTGTCTTAGTTGCCCCTAGCAACCAATCAGATTCCACCTTTCATTTTTCAAAGAATCTGTGAGGAATGAAAAGTGGAATCTGATTGGTTGCTAGGGGCAACTAAAACAATTCTACTTTACACCAGTTTGATAAATCTCCCCCATAGTATCTAATGTCATCAATGTCATTATTTATGTATGTATAGAATGTGGCTATGTATCCCTTATGATTTTATAGAGCAATTTTATCCAATGCATCTGTATTTTTACAGTATATTTATTATTTTTTCTTTTAATTACCATATTTTTCTATTTTTAACTGCATGAATTAATGTTTTATATTTTTAGTAAAGAACAAATACATTTAATAGTTTTATTATCATTTTAACATCCTTTTAATCATCTATACATTTTTCACAACAATCAACCATCATTGTTAGACCTTGCAGACCAGCTACTTTTTCTTTTCTAGTTGCACACGTAACGAGTCCGCAGGGGATTTCACACTGCACATATAGCAGCAAATCCGCTGCAATACTTGTTCGTTCCCATTAGAATCTATAGTCCTGCATTCTCAACACAGATTTTTATTCTGTTGCAAGAATGTAGTGGTAAGTTTCTCTAACTACTACGATACTGGGCAGGTTAAAATAATAAAGAAGCCATGGTTACCCGCTCCCGCTCACTGCGCTCCAGTCTGCTTCTCCAGGTCCGGCTCACAGACAGTCCGCTCAGCCAATCAGTGTCTGCGAAGGGACAGCACAATGATTGGCTAAGCGGACTGTCAGTGAGCCCGCGAGCGGGTAAGCATGGCTTCTTTATTATTTTAACTTTCCCAGCATCAAAGTAGTTAAAGAAACTTCCACTACATTGTTGCAGCAGAATTCAAATCCGAGTTAAGAATGCAGGGTATAGATTCTAATGGGAATAAGTGGATTTGCTGAGAGATGTGCAGTTTGAAATCGGCTACGGAGTCGTTACGTGTGAACCTTCCCTAATACTGATATATTCGGTTATTACTAATCCACAAGTCCTTTACCACCCCTCTTTTCAAATGTGCCACAATGCAGGGGTGTAGGTGCTGGGATACGTGATGTAGACTTAGGGGGGTGATTTATGGACGGATGTAAATATACACCTGGTATAAACTGCCCACAGCAACCAATCACAGCTCAGCTTTTATTCTACTAGAGCTAAAAGGTGAGCTGTGATTGGTTTCTGTGGGCAGTTTACACCAGGTGTATATTTACAACCTTTCATAAATCTCCCCCTTAGACCATAGAGTAAGAATATACTAGATGTATGACACATCATGAGCCACTGATAACCTGCTGCATCCCTGGACTGTCTGCTGTAAGGCCCAGTTCACACTACAGAATCGGTGCAGAGAACCCCCCGTGCAGCATTGAATCCTGCCTTCAATCTCTTAGAATGGGAGGGCTTGAGCGCCTCTGCTCTCCGCTCAGAGAATTGACATGTGGAGGTGCGGAGAGCAGAGGTGCGGGAGCCCTCCCATTTAAAGAGATAAGCTCATGTGCTGCTGTGTCCGATCAGTCCACTATTGTAGGGGGAGCTGTGCATTGGATCGGCCCACAGTTGGTGGAGGAGAGGACGCCATCTTGTTTTCCTCTGGTGATCACTGTATACAGGCAATCCTACTGGGAGCAGAGGCCTGATCCAAAGGGAAAGTACAATCTACAGGAGGCGCATTGCTATATTTCCCTCCAGTAGTGACGAGTAACATCACACACATCCTGTCACTATTCTGATGGGGACATTTTGGTTGAGCTCAGTCTCCTGTACTATGGGCCATAACTATATGGGGAGATTTATCAAACATGGTGTAAAGTGAAACTGGCTCAGTTGCCCCTAGCAACCAATCAGATCCCACTTTTCATTTTCCAAAGAGTCTGTGAGGAATGAAATGTGGAATCTGATTGGTTGCTAGGGGCAACTGCGCCAGTTTCACTTTACATCATGTTTGATAAATCTCTCCCAATGTGTTTGATCATAGCCTCTAACTGGAATAATAAATTATCTGCAATATATATATATATATATATATATATATATATATATATATATATATATACATACACACACACACACACACACACGCCGACTGCTCTGACTAAACCTACAGCTCCGGTCACCATATAACCTGCTATACATATATATATATATATATATATATATATATATATATATATATATCATTCACCCTCATGTTGCCCTTTGCTGTTACCTGTTTTCTGTGGTCCCACATATATATATAGTGCGAGTGTGAACAAGCCCTTTCCTCAGGATCCAGGGTGTCCATGTAGTCAGTGGTCCACAATGTCGGATCCTGAGAACATAGAAGGAAATGTTACCATCAGTGCGGGTTCTTTTCTCCTCTATAGTATATTGCTGTTACAATGCATTAACCACCATTTAGCATATATATATATAGTGTAACTCACCAATTTCTGACTTGTTATTCTGACAATTATTCTGCTTTTCTTTAATCTTTCTGGAAAAACCTTGAAATAAAGAACAGAAAACAACTTTCTTACACTGGGCTTTATGGTAATTACTTCTCTTCTTTATCCAATGTGCTTATTACCATAGCTGTCTCAGATATGGCGGATACCAGACTGGGGAGAGTAGAGAGCTTGTCATGGGACGAGGAAACATATACAGGAGGTGGAAGATGGGAAATAAGAAGGGAAAACAGGAGATGATGAGAGGGATACTTACTCTCCAACTGCAAGCAGAAGCTTCTAGAAAACTCCAGGTTGTTGACAATTCCATAGTAACCTGGTCTGTGATGTCATAGCCTGTGATGTCATAGACTAATCCACCACAGCCAATTCAGTACAATATATGTCTGTGTATATGATTGGAGAGTGACACGTATAGATCGGCTGCTCCATTACATTGCACTATGGGGGTAATTGTCAGGGTGGATTATTATATATCACACACAGGTGATCAGCACCAAACTGTCAGTTATGGAAACAGTTGGAGTAAAGGGGTCAGAGGTCGGGGTGGCCGTGTGATGGGGAGTCAGGAAATCATAGCCTTATAATTATAAATAAGAGGAAGGTGTTTGGACATTTTCAGTCTCTTGTATTGTTGTTTGGAGTCTCCTATTACTGTATTCCTTTATCTAATATCTTGGGACAGCAGAATGAAGTGTATAAAGCTTTTATGGCAGACACCAGAGAGCAATAACATCTATGTGGAATATATTTCTCTATCAGATGCAGATTGTAAAATATATAAAGGCAAATACATCCCTTATACCAGGGCTCACCAGTATACAGCATGATCACCCTGTGTATTTGCTGTACATAGTGGATTATGGTGGTGTGTACAGTATATGGTGCTGTATAAAAGTCCCAACTAACATAATACATCTATTCCTGATATAAATGTGCTTCCTGGCTGTACGTGACCCTGGGGGATTTCCTGGCCGCCATGTATTAGTGCATGATATAGGGCGTAGCTCCCATGTGTACTTCTTTTGGAGGGACGTGCCTCTGTCCCTCTTTGCCCCTTACATGTCCCTCTTTTTGACCTACAAATTAGATTTGCATTAATAAACTTTTTATGTTGCTCTAGAAAGTGTCAGGTTTTTTATTGTATTGAATTATTCAATCATGTGATGCACGTTGGATCCTAAAAATTGTTATATTCCGATGAATCGTGACATTATGGACCCTTTCACACATCATGTAACACATGCAGTTCATATGGCCCCATACACACATCTGTAGGTGTTATGTGTCTGTTTTGGGGCCATGTTCCGTTCCACAAAAAACAGGTCATAGTGCATCAGTGTCACTTGCAGTGAGTCCCTACAAATGCAGACAGTGATTGAAATACATCTGTAATCCTGGATGTGTTTGCAGGTCTGCAGTTACAGACAGGGTTACTGATGTGTGAATGGGACCTAAGGATGCAGTCACACATACAGGATCTGCTGCAGATTTGCAGATATCAATGTAACTAAATGCATTAATCTGCAGCAGATCCTGTATGTGTGGTTGCATCCTTGACTTAAAAGTATAGAAATGTCTGTAAAATTTTCTTAGACGGAACCACGAGTGTCTCTCTTTGGCCGACCAAAAAGTTGGAAGATAAGATATAGGGATGTGTATACCCCTGTGCTATTGAATATAGATGGTGTAAGCACAGCTAGGATGCTATCTCTGCGGTTTAGTGAGCTTGTGCTTTATCATGTACTAATACACATGGGGGGACATTTATTAAGTCTGACGTTTTTTACGCCGGATTTAAAAATGTCCCCGCATCTCCGGCGCTACCGAGATTGATGTAGAGGCGGACATAATAGGGAGCGCTATTCCGTGAACTGTGTGGGGTTACCGCATATTAGACAGCGCTATGGCTTGTCACTTTTAGCAGTGCGGTGTCCCCCTTACAGTTGACTGTAGAGGTCCTACTCTTGCGGGCAGCGGGTCTGTGCCTCGCTGCACCTGAGTACGGATTGGATTACTCTGATCAGCTATGTTAACATATCGCTGTATTTTCCTGTGGCATCAGAAATAGCGCTACTTTACAGGCTATCAGAGTTGCCGCGTGTTGACAGTATACGGCTTGTCACTTCTTATATGTGCGGCGTATTTTTTGCAGTTGCAGTGAAAGTCCTACTCGTTGGGTCAGCGGGCTGGGTGCCTCGCTGTCCTGAGTACGGGCTTCACTGTCAGCAATGCTCACATATACCTATGTCAGTATAATACTGTACTTTGAACAACGGACAAGATACAACTCATCTGATTATCATTAAAATACAATGCCTAGAAGGTCCTGACTAGTTTCACCAGAAAACTCTGGCTTTCTCAAAGGAGGCACAGTGCCTGAATGTATACAGAGAGCGGGAGTCGGGCGGGAGTGGATGAAGGGGTTAAAAGAGCGGCTGCATTACATACTCGCAGCGTTCTTTCAGACCGCTGCGAGTATGTAGTCAGAGGGACCTGCCAGGACCTTGGCTCGTAGCGGACCTCGCTGCTAAACTCGCAGCCAGATTTCCGCTGTGAGTCGTTAGGTGTGAACGTACCCTAGAAGGGACTTATAAAGCACCAGTTAGTATCTCTCCTGCATCCTAATCTGTATCCCCCTCCCTGATATAAGAAATAAAAGCTTTTGTTCTCATACTTTGCAAATCACATCTGGGTGTAGGAAAATATTCCACCTGGATGTTGTTGCTTTCTGGTGTCTGCCCCGTCTGCCCCCTCTGGTGTCTGACATTAGTTTTGTATCTAATAAAGATATATGGGATCAGCATAACCGCAGTAATGGGGACATTCTCTCAATAAAGGAGAAAGCTCAGTACATTTAATGGAGATGCTGAAAACCCAAAATACCCCTTATTATTATATACTAATAAAAGTTACCGTTGACTTCTCACCAGTCTTTTTAATAGGATACAGTAAACTTAAAGGGATCCCACCAATCATGCTAAAAACACTGTTACTGCCCTAAATACGTCCCTATACGCCCCCTAGCACTGTTTCTGGACATGTAAGTAAAGGCTATGAGAGTTAGTTATATGTCCCAAAACCGCACTTTGTTAATCCTACCGATGTAGACATGGGGGCGCTCCTTAGCTGTTAGTATTAAATTGTATTCTCCTTACTGGGCTATTCAGTGACTGTTACATGTGAGAGAGACACCACACTGGTTCCTGGAAATGCAGTGTTTCTAGGCTTCTCAGTTACAGGAGTGTGAGGAGTCTGACATCAGCATGACCCGGATATAGGGCAAGGTGTGGACACTGTGAGTGTTGTGCTGTGTTGTTGTTGAACAGGTAAAGGAAGGCATTTAGGCTACAAACACACTGGGTGGATCCGCAGCAAGTTTCTCGCTGCAAATTCGCAGAGAGACTCGCTGAGTTTCTAAACCCCGCCCAAACTGGAGACAACAGTACATGGAAAGTGGCCATGTTTTTGTAGCGCTGGTTAACCCCTTTAACCCTTAGACGACCCAGGGCGTATAGTTACGCCATGGAAGTCTGTCCCCAGACGACCTAGGGCGTAACTGTACGCCCTGGGTGTTTCTCACGCTATGAAGCGCGCTCCGGAGCGGAGCGCGCTTCATAGCAGGTGGGGGCCGGCTGCAATCAGCAGCCGGGACCTCACCGGTAATGACACGCTGCAGCGATCGCGCTGCCGCGTGTCACTAACTCTTTAAACGCCGCGATCGCGGCGCGACCGCGGCGTTTAAGTGTAAGTGACAGGGGGAGTCCCCTGTCACTTACCGATCGGGACCCCCGCAGTGTGACTGCGGGGGTCCCGATCGGTAAAACGGACCGCCGGAGCTCTCTCACCTGCCTCCGTGCGGTCCGATCGGCGCTCTGGTCACTGAGCCTGCACAGGCAGGCTCAATGAGCAGATCGCCGATAACACTGATCAATGCTATGCCTATGGCATAACATTCATCAGTGTAAAAATCCAAGTAGTGAATGTAAAAGTCCCCCAAAGGGACTTCAAATGTGTAAAAAAAAAAAAGTTAAAAACACTAACACACTACCCCAAAACCCCTCCCCCAATAAAAGTTTAAATCACCCCCCTTTCCCATTATATAAATAAAACATATAAAAATAAATAAATAGATAAACATATAATATACCGTAGCGTGCGTAATTGTCCGATCTATTAAAATATAACAAGCGTCATTGCGAACGGTAAACGGCGTACACGAAAAGAGGGAAAAAAGTGCGCGGATTACCGATTTTATGTTACATTATATATATAAAAAAATTAATAAAAAGTGATCAAAACGTCCGATCTTCACAAATATGGTATTAATAAAAACTAGAGATCATGGCGGAAAAAATGACACCCCATACAGCCCCGTAGGTGAAAAAATAAAACCGTTATAAGCGTCACAATAGGCCCATTTTATTTATAATTAATTGCCAAAAAAAAGGATTTCATTTAAAAAAAATATATAACATTAGAGAATCTGCGTAAACCTGCATATGGTTGTGTTCGTACTAACCTATAGAGTAATGGTATCATGTCGCTTTTACCATATAGTGCATTACGTAGACACAGGAACCCCCCAAACGTTACCATATTGCATTCTTTTTTGCGATTTCACCAATTTATATCTTCATAAATAATATATTTGGAATTCCATCATACATGTTATGGTAAAATGAATGACGCCATTACACAGTACAACTATTCCTGTAACAAATAAGCCCTTACATGGCCTGTAGATAAAAAACTGAAAGTGCTGGAGCTCTTAGAAGGGGAGGAGGGAAAAACGGAAACACTAAGATCAAAATGTGCGCGGTCCACTGGGTCATTTTGGGCCTGGTCCTCAAAGGGTTAAGGTGTAGAGTAGTCCTCTAAAAAAAAATGTCTCACTGTAAATGACTTGGACTAGAATTGTATTGGTCACCTTATGGCGTGAGGCTTGTATATCTGTTACACAGTGTCAGGTGGATATTGCATGCTTTCTCTCTAAAGCTGGCACATGTGAGGCTGTCAAGCTCCAGCTTTACAAATCTACACCAGCTCCAAGCTAGTATAGACTCTACTGTGATTTACACCTGGCGTGGGGGTTACATGCTAGCAAAATGTGCAAATGTTTTAGTCATTCTTGGACCTTGGACATGGTGGTAATGGCTCATTACTATATGGAAGCTGAGCTCTCATGGGTTGTTCTGGGCAATAAAATAACATTATTACTATAACAGCTTGATAAATCTCCCCCTTACTCCAGAGCTCTCTTCTGCATGAGACAGTTTCTGATACAGAGGTGGCGGCAGGGTACACCAAGTCTGATGGGAAAGACTATACAACACTATACAAGTGTGCGCTGGAGGGTTGGAGTTAGGTGCAGGCAGGTTATCCTTCTCTATCCCAACTGGTAAGGAGAAGGAGCAGTAGCTTCTTTGAGGCATCACTCATCTGTGGCTGACCCTTATCTTGTGCATATTTCACTGTAAGGGTAGCTTCACACACACTGTATTGCAGCGGATTTTATACTGCGGATCCACGTTCACATGTACAGGATCTGCAGCTGATTTGATGGCCCTGATTAGATTCAAAGCAAATCTGCAACTTTAAAGCGACTCTGTACCCACAATCTGACCCCCCCCCCCCCCAAACCACTTGTACCTTTGGATAGCTGCTTTTAATCCAAGATCTGTCCTGGGGTCCGTTGGGCAGATGAAGCAGTTATTGTCCTAAAAAACAACTTTTAAACTTGCAGCCCCGTACCAAACGTCCGTGGCCTAGAATGTCTATGGCTTAGGCTGGCACAACCTCTCTGTCCCTCCTCATCATTAAGAATGCTCCAGGCAGCTATTCTCCTATTCATCAGCTGTATCAGCCTGGCACATGGTCTGGATCGTTAAGGCACCTGTACAGTGTTCAGACAGGAGAAAATGTTCCAGTGGCATTCCTAATGATGAAGAGGGTGGGGAGGAGGGGTGGTGCCAAGTTTGGGCACAGATACTACAAGCCCCGGGTGTTGGACACAGGGCTGCAAATTTAAAAGTATTTTTTTAGGACATTAACTGCATCACCTGCCGAACGGACCCCAGGACAGATCTTGGATTAAACGCAGCTATCCGAAGAAACATGTGGTTTGGGGGTACAGATTGTGGGTACAGAGTGGCTTTAATTAATTTTTTTTTCTAATATAAAATTTTAAAAAATCATCAGCCCTGGTGTTTTCTTTTTCACTTTTCATTTACGCCGTTCTACGTGCAGGAAGAAAATTTTTTATATTTTAATAGATTGGACAATTCCGCACACAACAAAATGTAGTATGTTTATTTTTTATCTTTTGTTAATACTTTTATTTGTGTATTCTATATTTTTACATTGCATATATAAGTCCCTCAGTGGACTTATATACTGTATGCAATGCTCTGATTGCATATACTGATGAATACTATGCCATAGCCTAGCATTCATCGGTGTTATCGGCAGTCTGTACGAAGAGTCTGCCTCTATGATCAGACTCTATAAATAAATGAATGATCCGACAGGATGGAGGTAAGTGGCTTACCCCTCTTTGCTGGCACAAGTGGTTGTGACCCCTGTAGCCATGCTGCTGGAGTCTCGATCAGTCAGTGACAGGTCCTGTATCCCCAGTGCCTGGCATCGGGGTTCTCTGGTCTCCCTGACCAGCCGTTACCTACCGGGACCATCCTTGGGGCAGCGACCTGGCATCCTCTAGCAGCAGAAGTCCAGCTTCCGCATCCTGGAGCGGGATAAAGGGTGAAAACCTAGAGGGTACTTAGACTCCGCTCCTGAGTTTGGCCCTAAGTCAAACCGGTAAGGTAACACAGCGGGTCCACACCTGCTGGGGCATTACACAGGATTTGTGTTACAGTAACTCTTCTGTGAGATCTTACCAGACGGACAGCCTTTGCCTTAAAGTGTCACTGTCGTGAAATTTTTTTTTGCAGAAATCGATAGTCCAGGCGATTTTAAGAAACTTTGTAATTGGGTTTATTATCCGAAAAATGCATTTTTATCATGAAAAAGCAGTTTGAAGCTCTCCCCCCTGTCTTCATTGTTCTCCTATGGAGAGAGCTAAAGAAAAGACCAAAACAGGACAACAAAGAGTTAATCTACAAATCCCTCACCCGTTATCTGTTCTGACCATCACCAGTGACCTGTCTGAGCTCGGATTACAGCTGTCACCCAGCTCCGTGCCTGTAATCCTCTGTTATCTGCTTTCTGCTGCCGGCTAACTCCCTCCTTCCTTCTCCCCCCTCCCCTCTCCCTAGAACAGACAGGGGACGTCTCCTGCAACAAGTCACAATTTTCAGATTTTTCAGAGTGGATGAAAAAGAGGAAGGAGGGGGGGGACCTGGGAAAAGGCTTTTTACATGCAGATAATGGCAGATTTGGCTAATAAACCCAATTACAAAGTTTCTTAAAATCGCCTGGACTATTGATTTCTGCAAAAAAAAAAAAATACGACAGTGACTCTTTAAACGCATATCAATGCCCATTGTCTTCTCACTGATTCACAGGTTGTTATCCCATTGGCTAATTCTGGTTGGCATTAACCACTGCATACTGGGAATACTCCACAAGATGTAGCCATCAACAGTTTGTCCTCAAATATCCTCACTCTTGTCTAGGTTATATACTTCTATCACATCGACATCAACTGTTTACTTACTGCCCGATATATCCCAGTCTATGACCAGTCCCATTGTCGATGCTATTCACGTATAGTCACCTAACCTGTCACTGGTTTTGAACGATCTGTGAATAGATACTTGCAGATAATAGACTGATGTGATGTGACATACATAGATGATTTCTAGCCTATAATGAATGCACTTAAAGTGTTACTGTCATTTAAAATATTTTTGCAGAAATCAATAGTACAAGCTAAGAAACTCTGTACTAGGTTTTATTAGGCACAAAAGCTTCTTTCTGTTCTCAAAAAGCACTGGTCTAGCCCTGCATGCTAGCGATAGTAAGTGGCATAGAAGAAATATCTCTGCGTCTTGTTCCTTCCAACACTTCTGAATAAAGAAGACCCTTTCACCAGAAACTATCTCCTTTTAGTAGGGTAAACGTAGCTGTGTGTATAAAAGAGAGAATAGAGGTGATAGGGTAGAAAGAAAGAGGGAAAAAGGTATGTACCTGTGATAGGAGAAGAACAAAACATGCGACTACAATAGTTAACCCAATGCTTCCTTCAGCTGTGCATAGTACAGTACATACAAGAAATACAACAGTGACACCTAGTGGGGAAAACAAATAATACACTTTTCCTTCATCCCCTTGTGAGAACCTGAGTGAGTTACTTTGCCCAGGTGCATAAGAAACTTAGCGGCACACCTGTGCTGGGACACTACATATGTTTGATGTCCTCTCCATCCATTGTGGGCCGAGATGTTGCAGCTACCTCGCCAGGTGGGACAGGTCGACCATTGTTTTTAACTAAAAGGCAATAAGGTTTGTGTGATTTTTATGTAACCATAGTGTGACAAGTAACTGATAGCTGTAATAGAATCTGTAGTGTACGTCCACTGATACATAAAGGGAGACTGTCATGTGTAACATTGCTATTAGTCTGCTGACCGTTTCATAGTGATGCTTGCAGAGAGAGTAATGGTACCTTTATTCTGTACATCCTTGATTCCAAAACAATAATATATGTATAACCTTTATTCTGCTATCCAAAGTTCCATAGAGGCATGGCAGAGGCACTGATGTGTCCCAGTCCATTGGCTCTCACCGCTCCATTTCCACACTCTCTTTGCTGGCCGTGTATGACTGAGAGGCAGGACTGGGGGGACCCTGCTGAAGAACCCCAGCAATGATGCCGCTCCATTCGAGGTTTCAGAAGGGTGGTTAGTGAAGCTCCCTAGGAGCCGTATCATATAGGTTAAAGGGCAACTCCTGGTAGAGGTTAAAAAAATGAAACTTCTGCAGAAGCATATAGCATTACTTACTTGTCTATCCCAGTTTTGAAACTTGGCTTTCCATCAGCTGATCATCACAGTCCCCCACCCAGGGCAATCAGTAAAATTAGTGCAGCAGCTGCTCCTGGCCGGTCGGAGATGGTGAATCACTCAGGGGATTGGGGGATCCAGCCAAGCCTCCTGTGACATCACGCCCTGCCCCCTGTCTGCATCATCAGCCTGTCCTTAGCAAACACAAACAATGTGAGACAGAAGCAAGGAATATTTGTCCCCTAAGGGGGGAGAGCAGTGGGAGCAGGAGACAATGTGAATTGGCACAGGGGGCATTTTTTTCACTTCCTGGATTTCTATCAGCTACCAGTGTGTCAGAACCGCACAGATACGGTAATACATTGTATAGACACATCTATATAACTTTTAATGTACTTTTAATAGAATACAAGTTTTTCTTATCCGGAGTTCCTCTTTAAAGCCAGGACTATGAACAATGTGTCCCCTCAGTCTTCCCTACTATTGGGTTATAACTAATAAATTAATAAATTATCTGCACAGTATATATACATGGGGACTGTCCTGTTAGCTGAGCTATCCCTATGTTTATCATGTAACCTGCTATACATTCATAATCCGCCCATATGTACCATGGAGCCATTATGCCCTGATGGTGGCTGTGGACTAACATGTCTTTTGTATTCTTGGCCCTTCAGTACTTAAAAGCTAGTTTACCGATGGTAACAAAGCTAGTGTGGAGTCATTTACCAAAAAAAAAAGTGCTTCTCCAACGCCATCCTGAATTCATCTGTACGGGAGTTATAATGTGCTGTCATTCTTACCTGAATGTTTCTTGTGTATCTGTTCTTTTCGTTGTTTTAGGCTGTAGCAATTATATCTACTATGCTTTGCGCGGTGGTAGGCTCATTCTATACTCTAAACCTACAATAACCCCATAACAAATTGAATCCACAAATACTGATTATATATCCAATTAAATTTTATTGAGAAAACAACAACCCATTAATCCCCTAAAAAACATAAATCACACAGACAATATAAAACAGGAGGAGTCAGGACAAATATTATACATACTTATACAAAACAATTACATAAATAACACTAATACAAATGACTATAACATGACTCGTATGGTACTATGTATGATTGCACTGAGTGAATATGCTTCAATCCCTGTCTATTGCAACAACCCCAAATAGCAGCAAATGTATATTGGACACACTATATATAGCAGCATACACTTGATTGCACATAAATCCAAATTCAGACTATATGTATGTATCCCTGTAAGGATACAACCAATGATTGCACCTATGTCCCTGTACCTATGTATAACAAATCCAAGCTGCAGAGTTGCTAATCCACTGAGATGATTCTCAGAGAAGTGTATCGGGATATATCACTAACCCACACTGGATATCCTGACTCCTCCACTCCACACCCCAACGCGTTTCGCCGCTGCTTTTACCAGAATCGCTCCTGGTAAAAGCAGCGGCGAAACGCGTTGGGGTGTGGAGTGGAGGAGTCAGGATATCCAGTGTGGGTGAGTGATATATCCCGATACACTTCTCTGAGAATCATCTCAGTGGATTAGCAACTCTGCAGCTTGGATTTGTTATACATAGGTACAGGGACATAGGTGCAATCATTGGTTGTATCCTTACAGGGATACATACATATAGTCTGAATTTGGATTTATGTGCAATCAAGTGTATGCTGCTATATATAGTGTGTCCAATATACATTTGCTGCTATTTGGGGTTGTTGCAATAGACAGGGATTGAAGCATATTCACTCAGTGCAATCATACATAGTACCATACGAGTCATGTTATAGTCATTTGTATTAGTGTTATTTATGTAATTGTTTTGTATAAGTATGTATAATATTTGTCCTGACTCCTCCTGTTTTATATTGTCTGTGTGATTTATGTTTTTTAGGGGATTAATGGGTTGTTGTTTTCTCAATAAAATTTAATTGGATATATAATCAGTATTTGTGGATTCAATTTGTTATGGGGTTATTGTAGGTTTAGTAATTCTGGTTGACCCTGTTTAGTTTGGTTACTATTGGGCCAAAGTTTGGATATTCTAATGTAGGTTGTATATATCATTCTATACTCTGCCTGCTGTAACCACACTCATGGAATCACTTTCAAAAGGCTGTTCATCCAAACAGGGTCTGCGAGCACGCAGATACTAGCCTATAGGCATATTATGTATCAGGTGTCCCAAATGTGCCGACCTCACATATAAGATGGTATTAGGTGCAGTCTTCTTCTGAATCTTCATGAATTTTAATATTGGTATTATCAATCATATACATATATCAATATGACAGACCGCTGAGCCAATCACTGGCCGCGGCGGTCCTGGCCAGTGATTGGCTTAGCGTTTTTTTTTAGTTCAGACAGCCCCGCTCCAAAGCCGATGCTGGCGTGCGGGACCGGGAGAAGAAGTCCTGCGACCGGACAGGTAATGTATGGTTCTGCTGAAATCGTCTATTCAACTGTAGCGATGCGCTGGTGGCGAATGAAGATTTTAGATCTGAACCTAAATGAACGATCAGCCGATGACACGATCATCGGCTGATCATTCTCTTTATTCCACAGAGCGATAATTGGTCGAATGGGGCCGATTCGGAAGATTATCAATCCTGTGGAATAGGCCCCTAAGAGACAGTGCTAGCAAATTTAAGAAGTGGCAACTATGCATTCTGATGCTGTCTGAGCTGCACTTCATGTGTTTTAAACCATACTACTGACTACATGTACAGATGAATAGTCTAGCTCACCATACCCTTAAGCGATCACTCCCCATCCGGTGAAGGGGTGCGAGCTCACCATGCACAAAAGGAAAAGATGACAGGCCACAGCGGCCATTGATTGGCTGAGGGGCTTGTGCGCAGGACCAGGGAGGAAGCAGAGCACAGGAGAAGACCGGTAATGTGGACAGATGATGTTAACTGTTTGGGCAAAGGCTGCACGGATATCACTAACGATGTCCATGCAGCCCTTGCTAAATGATTAACCGCCATGTAATGGGCCCAGTAAACGAGCGCTGATCTAGCAGATGGGCACTCGTTTACAGTATTGATCGGGCCGTGTAATAGGACCCTAAGTTCACTTAGGGCACTTCTTAACCCTTTATTTTCAAGCCATTTAAAGATACATGAATGAACACTATGAGCTGAATCTAATGCCATTTGCATTGGTGACAGACTAACTATTCTATTGCTTTTATATGTAAATATTTTTTTTTTTCTGCAACGACCCTGCAGTTTTTTTGTATACGTTCTGTAGGATTAGTTTTTCTCTTTTATTATTGGTATAATTAAAACTTTTTCCAAGGCTTAACATAAATAGGCTATTACTATTTGATCACTTCTTAATATGCTTTTGCAACATTATTACTTCCTGTGTTCTTTTTGTTAAACATTAACAGCCTATATCTATCTATATATCTATCTATCTATCTATCTATCTATCTTACATATTTGTGCAGATTTTTCTGGGTTCAAGATGAAATTGGTTTGTTTGAACCTTCACACAATTTTTTTTCCTTTTACACTCCTCAACCCACTGGTTCATCATGAACTTGTGTTGCCGTGCCAAGACTTTTTTTGTGTTAGATTTTCTATTTTATTATGAAAATTCAGAAATTTTGACAATTTTATTTCTTTATAAAAAATAATTTTATTCCATTGTAATAGTTAAAACAACAACACTAACAACCTTAGCATACATATTCCAGTGACGCTCCAGAGATCACAATGGATGTAAGCAGAGTAAGCTTCTTTATTGAAATGTGCTAATGACGTTTGCATTTCTGTGACCTCCATCACCTTAACAATTGCAACCATAAAAATGTCACATATATGTATATATATATATATATATATATATACATGTAAACTTTACCCAAAACCAGGAAGAGTCAGTCTCTGCAAAATAACCCCAAACATCTACCAGAAAATCCTACATGCTGCAGCACAATCACTCTTAACGGAAACTGGTAAATAAGTACAAACTGGATAAAAAAAAGAAAATTTCACACTAAAAGGAAACTACAAGCTGTTCTCCTGTTCAGCATCTGTGAGTTCATGTGGCAGATCGGCTGACCACTCTGAGCTGCGGGTTTGGAGAAAGGATAACATGTCCTTGGATTCAGAGTTAACTCGACCACAGCAGATAGATACCAGAGGGCTCCCTAATCTAGATACATAATACTAGATACATAATCTGGATAAATACATAAAACTTTACTGTCGTGTATTGCATATCTCATATCCAGGCTAATAACTATAAAATATACATATAAATATATGCTTAAAATAAATAAAATAGCAATATACCTTAAAATAGCATCCCAAACAGCTCAGTAGTTTCATTTAACTCCCCGAGAGTCAAAGTTTTTAATTAAAAAATCCAATACAACTCCTTTATATAAAGTAACTGTTGCCTATTGCCTGCATTAAGAGCTGTCTAATGATAATACACTAGTATGATGGTTTTACTTATAGGTTTTTCATACATTTCTGTTTTTCAGTTTCTTCCACATGGGCTGATAATTTGAAGTCGGCTAGGAACCACCCTCATGTACTTAAAGAAATATTTGTCAGTAATCCTCATTGGAAAGAATATCGGGCCCATTTACGTCTTTTCCTTTTCCCAACTTGAGAATTTCTCCCTTAGGCATAGTGCCCAGAAAGAGGCCTGAGTAAATTCCTCCTGATACACCACCTTTCGTATCATAAAGGTGCCTCAGTTCATGACGGCGGTGCCTAGGAGGTCACATCGATCTTGTATGCTTCTTGCTACAGGCCACAGTGTGAACAGTGTGTGTTGTGCCGGATTAGAGTGGTTTTGTGATGGGAATATGTCACTTCTTTTTCTCAGAAATCTTACGAGTATTGGGACGGTAACATGAGAAAGGGAAGGCGTCTGGACAACATGAGGGTAATGATTGCGACTCCGGAGTGATCAGAGGTATGAACTTTGTATGCATATACATTTGTACTAGTAAATGTGATATGCACCTTATCTGGAGTTAGTTATTCCAGGTATTCAAGGTTGTTGGCACATGTTTAAAATGTGCATTTTTAATGTAAATTGTTATGCTTAATTGTGGACCACATTAGGGTTACCTGGAAGTTTTTCTCACCTTGTAACTGGAGTATATTTAAAGCTCGTACTTTGTGGATGTGAATTCTGCTTGAGAAAGGCCCGGTCATATTACTTGGGCCAAAACACGTTTCTTATTGATATAGGTTATATAAGTAATCTTAGCAGTTTTGTATCCTGCCTGTTTACATTGTTGCAGCAGTCGATCGGACAGAGTTACATGTCTGCACCTGCGCTTGACAAGAAGGGAGTTCCCGGCCTATGTATCTCCTAAAAGATTTATGTCCATATTGGCTTGCTACAGGCTGCAGACTCCGGCGGCTTTCTTGCAAAGTTGGACATACATTCGGTGTTCCACCTAGCATTAACAAAATCTTTTAAAGCAGATCTGATAGTTAGGAAGCATTTCTTGTCTCCATATAATGTTCCCACATACTGGCCTTCACGTGAGGTGAGGCTCCTGTGGTTTTGGGGCAATCCTGGGCACGGATTAGTGAGAGGAGCCATTGCCCCCGGACTGGCAGTATTCTGGCCTTTTTCACAATCTGACACTGCTAGACATTTTCCCTATCATTGTAGCAGTCGAATTATGGGGATCCAAGCTGGCGAATAGTCAGGTATGCTTTTGGTTTAAGCCTAGTGAACTGAATATACAAGTTGTCTTCTTCCTTTCCTGTTTGCTTCGTCACCTGGTGTTTTGACACTTGGCGCACAGTATCTGTTTTTGTTCCCAACATGTGCCCGCTGCTTGCAATGTCATTGATGACACCTTATCACATCTTTCTTGGCAGATGTTTCACATACTCAGTCCAGAGGTGGACCCGCAGAGCCTTGAGTGCCTGCTACATCTGTGGGACTTAGTAACACCAGACTTCTTCAATTGATCAAGGCCTCAGCTTCTCAAACAGCTAAAAATGTGCATGGTAAGGCATAAAGAGTGGTTGTCTATTACCTACTGTAATTAAGAAGTGGCAGGTTCATCCATAGTTGTGCAGCGCAGGCTAGAGAGTTTAAGCTTTTATTTTAAACTTAGAGTATGGCCTGATGTCACTAGCAAGTATAAGGTCAGACAGACGATAAAGTGATAATGGAAAGAGCATGTCTGCAGAGAGAGTATATGGCCCATTTCTCCAACGCTACCTGCCCACAGACGGCTCGTAATACAAATCCCTTTGGTTTTCAATTGCATTTTAATTTGCCGTGTATTTCGCCCTTAGAGTTAATGACTTAGTTCCCCCTTCTGCTACACATCAGGATGGCGTCCTTACAGATGACGTTCTAGTATCCAATAATGCCAAACTGCTCAGAATTCTGGGTTTAAAAACATATTTAGTCACTGAACCAGGTTATTCATTTTCCTGTTGGTAAGTCCTATATAACCTATAAAAATTGCCTCCCAGTTTTGCAATTTTTGTTGTATGTAGGTAGTTCCCTGTTAATGTGACTCCAGTTTCAAGCAGTTATGAAGAAGGTTTTGGCCATGGCGTTTCGTACTGGGGCAGCTACGGTAGCAGCTAGAGCAGGGCTCCCTGAAGAAATATTTTGAAGATAGAACGCTGGAATTGAGTATCTAATGCTATGGACATCAGGCCAGATTTGTTAGACAATTTTTTTTTTTTTTGATTGCAGATGTCCAGCCGTATGATTTCTTGGTCATTCATACATCTTTTTGGCAGCACAATGAGCGGAGTGCAGGCCTGGAGGACAGACCCTCGGATTCCAAAATGCAGACATTTCCTGTAGAGATATTAGGGCATTGCCGAGGAAGACGCATCGGTCTCTTATGTTTCTTTCTAACAGCATATGTTTCTATAGATTTGTTAACCTACTACAGGCCGCAGACCCCAACAGCCTTTTTGCAAAGTCGCACATACACTCAGCGTTCCTCCTACCGTCACATTTGTTTTACAAACTTTCTTTGAAAGCAGATGTCATGGTGTGGAAACATTTCTTGTCTCCATATAATACTCCCACATGCTGGACGTCATATGAGGTAGCCAACTTGGAGGTTGCTTTATTCACAGATTTTTTGGGCTTCTGTAGTTCTGAGGCCATCCTGGGCACAAATTGGTGTGAGGACCCATGGCCCCCGGACTGGCAGCAATCTGGCCTTTTTTTGCAATCTGACACTGCTAGACATTTTTCCTATCTGCGTCACAGTCGCATTATGGGGATCCAAGCTGGTGAATAGTCAGGTATGCTTTTGGTCTGACAATTTAAACCCTAGGGGACTGGATAAACAAGCTGTATTCATTCCGGCTGATTTGATGTTTCAACGCTTGGAGCACAGTATCTGTTTCTGTTCCCAACATGCGCCCGCAGTTTGTAATTTCATTGCTGACACCTTATCACATTTTTCTTGGCAGGTGATTCACTCAGTCCAGAGGCGGACAAGCAGGGCCTAGAGTGCCCGTAACAATTGTGGGACTTAGTGACACCAGACTTCTCCCATTGATCAAGCCCTCAGCTTCTCAAGCAGCTTGGAATATGCATGGTAAGGTATAAAGGGAGTGGTTGTCTATGGCAGGAGAAGGGGCATCTAGCCATTCCAATAAGTGTTTTCTGACTGTTTTCTACCTAAAGTAACTAAGAAGTCATGGAGCCTCCAGCATAGCAGGCTAGCAGGTTTAGGCTTTTATTTTAAAATTAGAGAATGGCCTGATGTCAATTGTAATTATAAGTTCAGACATATGGTAAAGTGATTGAGGAAAGAACATGTCCGCAAAAAGAGTACATGGCCCATTTCTCACACACTACTTGAAAAGTTAGTAGAACAATTGATGATGTGCTAGTATCCAGTAAAGTCAGTAGTTCAAAAACATATTTAGTTACAGAGCCTGGTTATTCATTTTCCTGGTGGTGGCTCCTATGTGTCCTGCAAAAATTGCCTCCTAGTTTTGGACTCCATGTCCATTGGGTCCCCAATTTTTGTTGTGTGTAGGTAATTCCCTTTTAAAATGATTCCAATTTCAAACAGTTAGGAAGAAGGTTTTTTCATGGCATTTAGTACTGGGGCGATTTAGAAACAGGGCTCCCTGAAGAAATACTGCAGAAGACAGGATGCTGGAATTAAGTGTGTTATGTTGTGTATGTCAAGCGAGATTTGTTAGTCTAATTTTCTTCTTTTTGATTACAGATGTCCAGCCATATGGTTTCTTGGTCATTCATACATATTTTGGGCAGCGGAAATGGCCAAGTGCAGGCCTGGAGGACCAACCCTCGAATTCCACAATGCGGATGTCTACTGGAGGGTTATTAGGGACCTTTGGTGGTCTCAGTTCCTACCTGAACTGAAGTAAATCTTCCACAGCTCCAGTTGGCTTGGTAATTCATGTTGGGGACAACGATTTGTGCTTCCTGCATTTAAATGACCTTCTTAATGTAATAAGGGCAGATCTGGAACTCCTTCCTGGCTTCTTCTCTGAGGTAGTATTAGTATGCTCGGAGTTTGTTCCCGGGTGACTTGGCATTGTGCCAGCTATTCATCCCTATTATCCCTTCCGCTACATGTCAGGGTGGCCTCCTTGAACGTGACATGCTGGGATCCAATAATGCCATAGTGCTCAGAATCTGGGTTTCAAAAACATATTTAGTCAATGAATCTAGTTATTCATTTTCCTGGTGGTGGGTCCTATGTGTCCTGTAAAACTTGCCTCCCAGTTTTGCACTCCACATCCAGTGGGCCCCCATTATTTGTTGTATGTAGGTAGTTCCCCATTAACATGATTCCAGTTTCAAGCAGTTATGAAGAAGAATTTTTTCCATGGCATTCATTACTGGGGCAATTAAAGAAGTGTCGAGACCAGGGCTCCCTGAAGGAATACTGCAAAGGGCAGGATGTTAGAAATTAAGTGTGTTAGGCTTTGTATAACAGGCCAGATTTGTTATTGTAATTTTTCTTATTTTTGATTGTAAAGATCTGGCCATATAGTTTCTTGGTCATTCTTACATATTTTAGGCAGCGGAAATGGCCTAGAGTAAAGGCCTAGAGGACAAACTCTTGGATTCCACAATGCGGATGTCTACTGTATTAGGGGTATTAGGGGCCTTCAGTGGTTTCAAAATGAGTAAATCTTGCACAGTTCAAGTTGGCTTGGTAATCCGTGCTGGGGACAAGATTTATGTTTCCTGCATTTAAATGACCTTTTCACTGTAATAAGGGCAGATCTGAAACATCTTCCTGGCTTCTTCTCTGAGGTAGTAGTGGTATAGTCGGAGTTTGTTCCCTGGTGACCTGACATTGTGCCAGCTATTCATCACCACCAGAGGGGCTAAGTGCGCCGAACATTGTATAAACGTAATGAGGCAGCCGAAACCAGACTTTAGGGTATATTGTAATAGTCTCAGTTGCCTAATGTCCCCCAGGGCGGTCAGTAGTGAATAGGCCCTTTTTTGTTGACGTAAGGTAATGAGGTTTTTGGTACAGAATAGTGTGCGGAGGAATGACCCTCATTCAACCTTTTTTCCACTATCGTCTCAGTTGAAATATGGAGTCCATTTCTCTCCAATCGTCATATTTCTTTTTTGGTTATATAATTTGAGAGTAGTTTTGTGCATTAATAAGTTATCTTAATCTTGTCTTCCAGTTCTTAGCCTTCTTCGACACTTAGTAGTGTGGTGCCTAGAATACAGCACCTATTAGATCCTGTAGTGTACCTGGTGTTTAAATATAGTTGCTTACGCTCTCATTTTAACTGGCAGGAGTTTCGAACTTCTTTTCCTGGAGCCAGCGAGGTGGGCAGGCCTTGCCCGCGACATCTCTGGTATTTGAAGGACTTCAAGCAATGTCAAACATTTCTTGTCTCCATATAATGTTCCCAAACGCTGGCCTTTGCGCGAGGTGACACACTTGGAGGTTGCTTTTTTCAAATACATCTCTGGCTCTTGTACTTTTGGGGCCATCCTGGGCACGGTTTGGTGAGTCGAGCCATGGCCCCTGGACTAGCAGTAATCTGGCCTTTTTCACAATCTGACACTGCTATACATTTTCCCCATCATCATTGCATTCGAGTTATGGGGATGCAAACTCTCGAATAGTCAGGAATGCTTTTGGTCTGACAATTCAAGCCTAGCGGACTGTATAAACAAGTTGTCTTCTTTATCCCTTCCTGTTTGCTCCATCACCTGGTGTTTTGACGCTTGGAGCACAGAATCCGTTTGTGTTTCCTATGTGCAGTAGCTTGCAATGTCATTGCTGACACCTTATCACATTTTTCTTGGCAGGTGTTTCACATACTCAGTCCGGAGGCAGACCCGCAGAGTCTAGAGTGTCCTCTACATCTGTGCGACTTAGTGACGCCAGACTTCTCCCATTGATCAAGCCCTCAGTTTCTCAAGCAGCTTTGAATGCGCATGGTAAGGTATAAAGAAAGTGTTTGCCTATGGCAGGAGAAGGGGCTGTGGCATCTAGCCATTCCAATAGGCTTTCCTTGACTGTTTTCTACCTACTGTAATTCAGAAGGGGCGCGTCTTTCAGCATAGCTGCCCAGCGCAGGCTAGCAGGTTTAGGCTTTCATTTTAAACTTAAAGGATGGCCTGATGTCACTAGCAATTATAAGGTCAGACAGACGATAAAGTGATAGAGGAAAGAGTATGTTTGCAGAGAAAGTACATGGCCCATTTCTCAGACGGTACTTGAAAAGTTAATAGAACAATTGAAGCTCGCGGGCAGCTCATAATACAAAACCCTATTGTTTTCAGTTGCATTTTATTTTGCCTTTTATAACGCCCTTAGACTTAATGAGTTATTTCCCTTTCCACTACATGTCAGGGTGGCCTCCTTGCAGATGACGTGCTACTATCTAGTAATGCCATACTGCTCAGAATCCGGGCTTCAAAAACATATTTTGTTACGGAAACTTATTATTCATTTTCTTGGTGGTGGATCCTATGTGCCTTGTAAAAATTGCCTCCCAGTTTTGGACTCCACGTCCATTGGGTCCCCAATTTTTGTTGTTTGTAAGTAATTCCCTTTTAAAGTGATTCCAGTTTCAAGCAGTTATGAAGAAGTTTTTTTCCATGGCATTCAGTACTGGGGCCATTATAGAAGTGTCTAGACCAGGGCTCCTTGACAGATTACAGGTATCAGGTAGACTCAGGTAAGGCCATGATTGGCTGAAGAGAGAGGAGTGGCTGAAGAGCGGTTATTTAGTGAGGTCAATCCCAGAAGAAGCGAGTTAAGCCAGCTGGACCATGTGCTTGCTGTGTGAAGATTTTGCCTAACAAGATGGAGGATCTCTATTATCCCTTGTTATCTACACCTTTTGGATCAAGTAGAGTTGTGTCCCCCTCCATTGACGATGAAGCTGCAGCATCGGACCCAGCACCGCAACTTCTGATGACGGCGGGGCACTCTGTTGCAGGAAGTTCGGGATGACGCTGAGAGGTGCCGAAGGCGAGTGCTCATACTCGATTTGTCGCCTTGCCGGAGGGAGAAAAAGCGTAAGAGGAAATTGTCATAGCCGCCCGCCGGGCTGGCAAGAAGAGAGCTGGGCAGAAGAAGAGAGGGCTGGCTGTAAAGAAGTGGGGGCTGATAAAGGAATTGGGGAATTGGGAGATGTGGAAGGCATTTATTGCAGAGCTTCTAGTGCAAACTCCCCCCCCCCCCCTTCATCCTGTCATATCTTTCTCTGCTGGGCATAAAGTTGTGGATGAGAATGTGGTTGCTGGAGTGGCCACATTTTTTAAGATGCTGGCCAAAGCTTCACAGAGCGAGCAGTCTGTTATGGCTAAGTGTAGTGTGATTGATGAGAGGAGCGGGCAGTCTGGCTCTTACACAGTTAATGTTGGACGTATATGGGTTAACTCTCCTCTTGTGAGTGGTCTGCCTTTGGATTTGGGTGAAAAAGTTACAGATTTACATGTTGTGCCAGTAGCAAAGCCTTGTGTACCAGAAGTGCCAGAAGTGTACCTGAAGGAAGCTCTGGCATGTGAGGTCTCCCCATTGGGTTACCATCTGAATGCAACAGTTAAAGATAAAATATGGCGGATGGAGTTTATAGATGTATTTAGTCTTTTACCTCATTTTAAAGAAAGGGTTGAGGTAGAAAATAAGGATTGAAATTCTAGAGGGGAGGGTTGAAGGCCCCTCCGTTTCCTAATTTTTCGTGTGTCCCTTTTGGTGTTAATAGCCAAAAAGGATCCCAATAAGTATCGTTTGATACGTAATTTGTCTTGGCCTAAGGGGCTTTCCTTGAATGATTCGGTTGATAGGACCTTGGTGTCTGTATCTTATAGTTCATTTGAGGATGCTTTGGATTTGGTGAGACTGTGTGGTAAGGGGGCATTATTAGTGAAAGCAGACATGGAGGCTACATTTAGACTATTGCCGGTCTGCGAATCTGGTTTTAACCCCCTGGGTTTTTTATGGAATGGTAATTTTTATTTCGATAAAGCGTTGTCCATGGGCTTTAGTAAGTTATGTTTCTATTTTTAATCATTTTTGTGTTTTTTAGAGCAGGTAGTTAGGATAGAGATTTGCTGTCATCTTGTTCGCATTATTTAGATGATTTTTTATTCGTGGGTAGACTGGATTCTGATGAATGTTCTCTTTTATTATCCATGTTTGTTAATGCTTGAAAATATTTTGGTGTACCCCTAGTGCACAAGAAAACCATCTTTCCTTGTTGTAAATTGGACGTCTTAGAGATAGTAATTGATTCTGTGGCAATGGAATTTTGTCTACCTGTAACAAAGATTTAATAATGTTTAATCTGCTGTCACTGATGTTGAGTAAGAAAAAGGTTACTTTAAAAGAATTGCAGTTTTTAGGAAGTCTAGTATTTGTGATAAGAGTAGTTCCTATGGGCTAGGTGTTTTGCTGGAGATTATATTTAGCGACAAGAGGACTTTGCTCATCTTTGGCGAATTATAGATTGATGGGGTTCCTAAAGGTGGATTTGGCTTAATGGTTAACCTTTTTTTCAGACTTCAATGGTAGAGACATCTGGCAGGATTATTTTGCGACTTCTGATTCTTTGGGTCTTCAAACGGATGCTGCCATTGGGTTTGGATATGGCGTATATTGGGAGGGTCATTGGAGTGCTGAGCCCTGGCAAATTTCTTGTTTGGAGAATGGTGCAGTTTGGAATATAGTTCTGTTAGAACTGTTTCCGGTAATAGTAGTGTTGTCTTTGTGGGGTAAAGTATTTAGAAACTTAAAGCTTCTTATGTGACAGGTTTTTCAAATACCATTGCAGATTCTTTGTCACGTTTACAGTTTTGAAGATTCCATCAACTATCCCCGAATGCAGATACAGAAGGCCTGCCATGTCCTCCTCACTTGTGGCTTTTAATTTGGGAATAATTAGCAAGTTGCTACGTAAGTCTTTATCCTGAGTGACCTGGGCTGCTTATGCTGCTGCTTGGTTAAAAATGCTGTATTTTTTGTTTTGTTCACAGCTTACCTGATTCTTGTGCTAATTCTGAAAGTTATCTGGCTTTCCTATTGTGGTTGTTGGAATGTCATGTTTCTTATACTTCCTTGTACAAATTAGTCAGTGGAATTTCTTTTTATCAGAAATGGCTAGGTATTCCTCCAATGACAACAAGTTTTTATGTTAGACTTTTATTTAAAGGAGTTAAATTTGGGGAAGGGGTGAAAGGTGATAGGAAGCAGCCAATTACCTTTGCATTTTGATAGCATGTGACTCAGTGTGTAGTTCTCTTTATGAGGAGCAACTGTTTAAGACAGCATTTTGTTTAGCTTTTTTGGAGCCATGAGGATTGGGGAATTGGTTGCTCCTTCAGTTAAATCCATGGCTCCTTTGTTAATAAGTATGAGTAGTTCAAAGGGGATGTGTTGAAACTGTATACATAGATCTAAAACCGATTTGATGGGGAAGGGAGCGGTAGTTTCTTTGAATAAAAATGGGAGTTTTTTGTGTCCAGTTGATTCGGTGTTGAAGTATCTATTGTTGCCATCTGCTTGTGGTGGTTCATTATTACTACATGAACATGATTCCTCACTATCCAAATATCAGTTTAGTGCAGTGTTTTGGCTTTCCCCTACTAACATTAAGTGTATAGGTAGATGGAAGTCTCAACTTATAACTTATATGTTAGACCCCAGTTATGTCTGTAATTGTTTCTTTCAGGTCGCTCAGCAATCGTTGTCTGGGTCCTGGGGCATTCGTTTATTTATTGGGCACATAGACGTGCTATGGACAGGCCTTATTCAGCCAATCTGAGGCTTACCAAGGAGGTAGCTATATTATGGGGAGGGATTAGGGATTAGATGATTCAAAATTTAAGATTTAGTGTAGGAAAAAAGTTTATTGTGCCTCCTCCTAGTGTGATTAATCTGCACGCTGGTGGAAATTACATTGGGAGAAGGCGCACAGATATTCTTTTTCATGATGTAAAATTAACATTTGGGGTACTGCAAAATTTGTTTCCTCAAGCGTTTCTTTGCTTTTCTGAAATTGTACCACGTCTCATTTTGGCCCTTTCTAGGTTTCATTTTTTTGATTTGATCAGACGCCATCTCAACAGGGCCATAAAAATTTTTTTTTTTTTTAGTGGGAGGCCTTTCCTACCGTCACAGTGATTTGGAGGGTTATGTCCCGGGTTTATATCGGACAGATGGAATTCATCTGTCTGATATTGGTCATGATGGTTTTAACTTAGGGCTCCAGACCCTTGTGTAGGTGGCCACTGCTAGGTTAGGATTATGCTCAGCTTGCAGAGCTGTCTATGGTCTTTATTTATTTAAACTGGGATTTGTTTAGATAGGGTATATGGATAGGGTATACATATGCAGTGTATCTGGTGTTTACAATATAGTTGCTTACGCCTTATCTATCTTTAATTGGCAGGTATTTCGAGCTTCTTTTCCTGGAGTCAGCAAGGTGGGCAGGCCTTGCCCGTGACATCTCTGGTAGTTGATGGGCCTCAAGTGATGTCTCACATTGTCTTCAATCACCCTGGCCACGTGGCGTCAGCATGGTAAGGTGTGGGCGGAGTGCTGTTCAAAGGTGGGCCATCGGGATACTGCTGGAGACAACTAAGTTTTTTGGAAGTAACCGTGGAGTTCCTGGTATGACTGAGGTGGTCAGGTGAGTCAGGATTGGTAGCAGAGTGTAAGCTTTCGGGAGTGGCGTTTCATTTCCACCTGCTGGGCTGGGAGAATGTCACCAGAACCTTAAACAAGCCTTAAAGGGGTGAAAAAAGGATCAGATACGCATTGATTGCAGGTCTCCAGTGTCCTTTTATCTTTTATCCAGGTTAGTAAAGCATTTTCCCCACAGCTTGTAAGGCCATCTATGACGCTAAGCTTTTAGTGGCTGCTTCAGGTTTTGCTTTTTTGGGGATTTCTTTGCATCAGTGAGCTTTACCCCCCCCCCCCCCCCCCCCCCCCCCCCCCCCCCCCCACCTAACAACTCTGACAGATTATCCTTGACCGGGCGGATCATCCAGCATAGTTGCGCAGTGCAGGCTACCGGTTTAAGCTTTCATTTGAAACTAAGGGGATAGCCTGGTGTCACTAACAATTATATGTTCAGACAGGTAATAAAGGGATAGAGGAAAGATCATGTCC
The DNA here is from genome assembly GCF_027789765.1 of Dendropsophus ebraccatus. NCBI lineage: Eukaryota > Metazoa > Chordata > Amphibia > Anura > Hylidae > Dendropsophus > Dendropsophus ebraccatus. Next base: position 36,816,137 of record NC_091461.1, read on the forward strand.
ACATGTCACATGCTGCTTGAAAAGTTAACAGAACAATTGAAGACAACTTAAGCAACTCAGAGTACAAATCCCTTTCTTTTCAATGGCAATTTATTTTACTTTCTATGGCTCCCTTAGTGTTAGTGAGTTCTGCTACACATCCGGGTGGCCTCCTGTCAGATGTCTTGCTAGTATCCAATAATGCCGTACGGCTCCGAATTTGGGGTTCTATGTACGCCGTGAGAATTGCTTCCCAGTTTTGCACTCCGTGTCCAGTGGGTCCCCAAGTTTTGTTGTGTGTAGGTATTTTAACCATTAACATGATTCCAGTTTCAAGCAGTTATGAAGAAGGTTTTGGCCATGGTGTTCTGTATTGGGGCAGCTACAGAAGCGTCTAGAACAGGGCTCCCTGAAGAAATAGTGCATCAGGCTAGATTTGTTAGTCTAATTTTTCTTCTTTTTGATTGCAAGCCTCTCGCCATATGGTTTCTTGGTCATTCATACATATTTTGAGCAGCGGAAATGGCCGATTGGAAGACGGACGCTCAGATTCCACATTGCGGATGTCTACCGGAGGGGTATTAGAGGCCTTCGGTGGCCTCATTTTCAAAATTAGTAAATAAGTAAATCTTCCACAGCTCCTGTCTTGGTAATGCATGTTGGGGACAACGACTTGTGTTTCCTGCATTTAAATGGCCTTCTTGCTGTAATTAGAGCAGATCTAAAACACCTTCCTGGTTTCTTTTCTGAGGTAGTAGTAGTATGGTTGGAGTTTGTTCCCCGGGTGACCTGGCATTGTGCCAGCTATTCATCGCCACCAGAGGGGCTAAGCGCCTCGAACATAGTATACACATAACAAACCAGCTGAAACCATACTTTAGGGTATATTGTTCCTATAATAGTCTCACTTGCCTAATGTCCCCCAGGCGGTCAGTAGTGAGTAGGCCCTCTTTGCTGTAGCAGCAAGCTAATGCGGTTTTTAGTACAGAGTGGTGCTGCAGAGGAATGGAATCGCTTTACCTTGGGTTGTGTAAGAACCTCACATTGCTATACCTTTTTCCCATTATCATCTTAGTTGAAATATGGAGTCCACTCCTCGACAGTCGTCATATTTATTTTTGTTCATATAATTTGAGAGCAGCTTTGTGCATTAATAAGTTATCTTAATCTTCTCTTTCAGTTCTTAGCCTTTTTTGACACTTAGTAGTGCGGTGCCTTGAATACAGCATCTACTTTCGATCCTCTTGTGAGTGGTCTTTCTTTGGATTTGGGTGAAAAAATTTAGATGTTGTGCCAGTAGCAAAGCCTGGTGTGTCAGAAGTGTATCTGAAGGAAGCTCTGGCATGTGAGGTCTCCCCATTGGGTTACCATCTGAATGCAGCGGTTAAAGGTAAAATATGGCGGATTGAGTTTGATAGATTTATTTAGTCTTTTACCTCATTTTAAAGAAAGGGTTGAGGGAGAAAATTAGGATTGAAATTTGAGAGGGGAGGGTTGAAGGCCCCTCCTTTTCCTAATTTTTCATGTGTCCCCTTTGGGGATAATAGCCAAAAAGGATCCCAACAAGTATTGTTTAATACATAATTTGTCTTGGCCTAAGGGGGTTTCCTTTAAAGGACAACTCCGGCGAAAAATTTTTTTGGCTTATTTAACACACATTACAAAATTATATAACTTTGTAATGTGGTTAAATACCCGGTCTTGCCCCCTTCCCCCACTTTCCGACCCCCGACCCCCCACCCCGGAAGTTAAAGAATATATACATTACCTATTACGGTCGTCACGGTCCTCTTCTCTGGTGTCGGGTGATGTCAGAGCTGGGGGCGGTCCGGGTCTTCTTCCTCCTCGGCGTCTTCATTGAGAGTGAATGGGAGAGAAAAGGCTGCTGGTGCACATGCGCACCAGCAGCCTTTTCATTGGCTGGAGCGCATCACATGGCTTCCAGCTTGCTCAGCCCTGATTGGCTGAGCTTGCTGGAAGCCATGTGATGCGCTCCAGCCAATGAAAAGGCTGCCGGTGCGCAAGCGCGCTGGCAGCCTTTTCTCTCTCATGGACCCGGAAGAAGGAGACATTGCTGGACGGCGGACGCAGGTGTCGGTGAGGCGGACGGCGGGCGAATGGAGTGGCGATCGTCACCGGAGAGATGGTGAGTATGGTGTCTGTGTGTGTCTGTGTTTTTTTTTTTTGGGGGGGTCCCGCCGGAGTTGTCCTTTAATGATTCAGTTGATAGGACCTTGGTGTCTGTATCTTATAGTTCATTTGAGGATGCTTTGGATTTGGCAAGACTGTGTGGTAAAAGGGCATTACTAGCAAAAACAGACATTAAGGCTGCATTTAGACTATTGCCGGTCTGCAAATCTGGTTTTAACCCCCTGGGTTTTTTATGGAATGGTAATTTTTATTTCGATAAAGTGTTGTCCATGGGCTTTAGTAAGTTATGTTTCTATTTTGAATCACTTTTGTGTTTTTTAGAGTAGGTAGTTAGGATAGAGATTTGCGGTCATCTTGATCGCATCACTTAGATGATTTTTTATTCGTGGGTAGACCGGATTCTGATGAATGTTCTCGTTTATTATCCACATTTGTTAATGTTTGTAAATATTTTGGTGTACCCCTAGCGCACAAGAAAACCATCCTTCTTTGTTGCATATTGGAATACTTAGGGATAGTAATTGATTCTGTGGCAATGGAGTTTTGTCTACCTGTAGAAAAGATTTAAAAAATCTTTACTCTGCTATCACTGCTATCACTGATGTTGAGTAAGAAAAAGGTTTAAAAGAATTGCAGTTGTTAGGAAATCTAGTATTTGCGATAAGAGTAGTTCCTATGGGCTAGGTGTTTTGCAGGAGATTATAATTAGCGACAAGAGGACTTTGCTCGTCTACTGTGCATTATAGATTGATGGGGTTCCTAAAGGTGGATTTGGCTTTATGGTTAACCTTTTTGTCAGACTTGGCAGAGCCATTTGGCAGGTTGATTTTGTGACTGTTGATTCTTTGGGTCTTCAAACGGATGTTGCCAGTGGGTTTGTATATGGCGTATATTGGGAGGGTCATTGAAGTGCTGAGCTCTGGCAAATTTCTTGGTTGGAGAATGGTGCCGTTCGGTATATAGTTCTGTTAGAATGGTTTCCGATAATAGTAGTGTTATGTTTTTTGGGAAAAGTATTTAGAAACAGGCGTATTTTGGTGAGTACGGAAAATAACGAGGTGATGTACACTATCAATTGTCTTTCTGCCAAATCTGATTTAGTAGTGAAGTTACTGAGATATATGGTATTATTGTGTTTTTGTTCAAATGTTTGTATTAAAGCTTATTATGTGACAGGTGTTACAATACCATTGCAGATTCTTTGTCACATTTACAGTTTTGAAGATTCCACCAACTAATCCAGGATGCGGATCCAGAAGGCCTACCATGTCCTCCTCACTTGTGGCATTTAATTTGGGATCAATTAGCAAGTTCCTGCTTAAGTCTTTATCCACAGTGACCTGGGCTGCTTATGCTGCTGCTTAGCCAAAATGGTGTACTCATCTTACCTGTTCCATGTGCTAATTTTATCGTGGTTGTTGGAATGTTACATTTCTTATACTTCCTTGTACAAATTAGTCAGTTGAATTTCTTTTTATCAGAAATGGCTAGGTATTCCTCCAGTGGGAACAAGATTTTATGTTAGACAAGTCTTGAAAGGAGTTAAATTTGTGAAAGGTGATAGGAGATGGCCAATTACCTTGAAACTGTTAAAAAAAGTTGATGTTTAAGACACCGTTTTCTTTAGCATTTTTTGGAGCCATAAGGATTGGGGAATTGGTTGCTCCTTCAGTTAAATCCAAAGCTCCTTTGTTAATTAGTGATGTGTACTGTATACGTAAGTCTAAAACTGATTTGATGGGGAAGGAGCGGTAGTTTCGTTGAATAAAGTCAGGAGTTTTTTTTACGTCCCATTGGTTCGGTGGTAAAGTATCTTTTGTCGCGACCTGCTTGTGGTGGTTCATTTTTACTACATGAACATGGTTCCTCACTATCCACATACCAGTTTTGTGCAGTGTTTTGGCGCTGTTTGCCGGTACTGGGTATTGACAAAATGGGATTTTCGTCTCATTCTTTTAGGATAGGAGCCACCACGGAGACATTTAATTTAAACCTTTCCCCTACTAACATTAAGTACATAGGTAATCTCATCGTTATAAGTTAAATGTTAGACCCCACTTATGTTTGTAATTGTTTCTTTCAGATTGTTCACCGATCATTGTTTTGGTCTTGGGACATTCATTTATTTATTGGGCGCATAGATGTGCTATTTACAGGCCTTTTTCTACCAATCTGAAGCTTACAAGGAGGTAGCTATTTTTTGGGGTGGGATTAGGGGCCTTAGATAGTTTAAAATTTTAGATTTAGTGTAGGAAAAAAATTTGTTGTGACCTCCTCCCGGTGTGATCGTTCTGCACGCTTGTGGCAATGACATTGGGAGAAGGCGCACAGATATTCTTTATCATGATGTAATAATTAACATTTGGGGTGCTGCATAGTTTGTTTCCTCAAGCGTTTCTCTGCTTTTCTGAAATTGTACCACGGCTCGTCTGGTACGTTCCAGGTATTTATTTCTTGGACTTGATCAGACGCCATCTTAACAGGAACATTGCTTGTTTTTTTTTATTACGGTGGGCAGCCTTTCCTACCGTCACAGTGATTTAAAGGGTTATATCCCGGGTTTGTATCGGACAGATGGAGTTCATCTGTCTGATATTGGTCTTGATGTTTTTAATTTAGACCCTTGTGGAGGTGGCCATTGCTAGGTTAGGATTATGCTTGCCGTAGCGGAGTTGTCTAGTGTCTTTATTTATTGTTGGGATTTAGTTAGGGTATATGTCAACTACAATAACATGCAGTCTACCAGGTGTTTGCAATATAGTTGCTTATGCTCTCTCTCATTTTAATTGGCAGGAATTTCAAGCTTCTTTTCCTGGAGCCAGCAAGGTGGTAAGGTGTGGGCGAAGTACTCTACAAAGATGGGCCATTGGGACATTGCAGGAGACGAATGAGTTTATTTGGAAGTAACCATGGAATTCCTGGTATGACTCAGGTGGTCGGGCGTGTCAGGGTTGGGAGCGCAGTGTAAGCTATCAGGAGAGGCATTTAATAGTTGCATTTAATTTCAACCTGCTGGGCTGGGAGAATGTCTCCTGGGCCTTAAATAAACCTTAAAGGTGTGGAAAAAGGAGCCAATCTGCGTCGATTGCAGGTCTCCAGTGTCTTTTCATTTTTTGTCCTGGTTAATAAAGCATTGCCCCAGAGCTTTTAAGGCGTACTATGAGGCTAAGCTTTAATCGGCTGCTTTTGATTTGGCTTTTTCCTAATTGTTTTTGCATCATTGAGCTTTACCACCCCCCACCCCCATCACACTTCTTCCATTATTCCAGACCCTCAGTTTCTCAAGCTGCTTGGAATGTGCATGGTAAGGCATCAAGGGAGTGGTTGTCTATGGCAGGAGAAGTGGCTGTGGCAACTAAGGATTCCCACAGAACATCCTTGACACTCATTAACAGGGGGCGGATCATCCAGCATAGTTGCGCAGTTCAGGCTAGTGGGTTAATGCTTTCATTTGAAACTTAGGGGATAGCTTGATGCCACTGACAATTATATATTCAGACAGGCAATAAAGGGATAGAGAAAAGAGCATGTCCGCATAGAGTGTAGTTGGCCCGTTTCTTACATGCTGCTTGAAAAGTTAATAGAAAAATTGAAGTCCGCGAGCAGCTCGGAGTACAAATCCTTTTTGTTTTCAGTTGCCATTTTTTGGGGGGTTTCTATTGCTCATTTAGTGTTAGTAAGTTCCGCTACACGTCAGAGTGGCCTCCTGGCGGATGTATTGCTAGTATCCAATAATGGCATATGGCTCTGAATTCAGGGTTCAAAAACATTTTTGGTCAAGGTTACTAATTTTCCCAATGACATATCCTATGTGCGCTGTAAGAATTACTTCCCAGTTTTGCACTCCGCTTCCAGTGGGTTCCCAATTTTTTTGGTGTGTAGGTATTTCCCCATTAACGTAATTCCTTTTTCAAGCAGTTATGAAGAAGGTTTTGGCCATGGCATTCCCTGAAGAAATATTGAGGAGATTATAATGCAATGGAATAATGGAATTCAGTGTGTTATGCTATATATCAGGCCAGATTTGTTAGTCTAATTTTTCTTCTTTTTGATTGCAGACATCTGGCCATATGGTTTCTTGGTCATTCCTACATATTTCAAGCAGCAGAAATGGCCAAGTGCAGGCCTGGAGGACGAACTCTCGGATTCCACTATGCGGATGTTTACTGTATGGGTATTAGGGGCCTTCAGTGGTCTCATTTCCTACCTGAAATAAGTAAATCTTCCACAGCTCCTGTCTTGGTAATCCATGTTGGGGACAACGACTTGTGTTTCCTGCATTTAAATGACCTTCTCACTGTAATTAGGGCAGATCTAAAACACCTTCCTGGCTTCTTCTCTGAGGTAGTAGTAGTAGTATGGTCGGAGTTTGTTTCCCGGGTGACCTGGCATTGTGCCCGCTATTCATCGCCACCAGAGGGGCTAATTGCCCCGAACATTGTATTCAAATAATGAGGCAGCTGAAACCATACTTTAGGGTATATTGTTCCTATAATAGTCTCACTTGCCTACTGTTCCCCAGGGCGGTCAGCAGTGAGTAGGTACTCTTTGCTGGTTGGCACAAGCTGATGCGGTTTTTAGTACACAGTGGTGCTGCAGAGAAATGACCTTCTACCTGGTTTTACCTTGGGTTGTGTAAGAACCTAACATTGCTATACTTTTTTCCAATTATCGTGAAATATGGAGTCCACTCCTCGCCAATCGTCATATTTCTTTATTGGTCATATAATTTGAGAGTAGCTTTGTGCATTAATTAAGATTAAGTTATCATAATATTCTCTTCCACTTCTTAGCCTGTTTGGATACTGCGGTACCTAGAATACAGAATCTATTTTAGATGCTGCAGTGTACATGGTGTTTACAATATAGTTGCTTATGCTTTATCTCGTTTTAATTGGCAGGAATTTCGAGCTTCTTTTCCTGGAGCCAGCAAGGTCCTCGACATCTCTGGTAGTTGATGGACCTCAATCCGATGTTATACATATTGTTTTCAATCACCCCGGCCACGTGGCATCAGCATGGTAAGTTTGAGCGGAGTGCTCAAAGGTGGTCCATTGAGATGTTACAGGATACAACTGAGTTTGTTTGGTAGTAACCATGGAATTCTTCATACAACTCAGCAGAGTGTAAGATATCAGTAGCGCCATTTCATTTCCACCTTCTGGGTAGGAGAATGTCTCCAGGGCCTTTGACAAGCCTTAAAGGAGTGGAAGAAGGAGCAGATACACGTTGATTGCTGGTTTCCACTGTCCATTCATCTTTTGCAGAATCCAGGTATCTGGGCAAAGTTTGGTGAGTATAGCTCTAATTGGCTGAAGCAGGAGGATGACTTCACAATATCAGATGTTTAATGGTGCGTTCACACCTACAGGATCTGCAGCTGATTTTCTGCAGCAGATTTCATTGAAATAACTGAACACAGCATCAAATCTGCTGCAGATCTGCTGCAGATCCTGTAGGTGTGAACGCACCCTAAGAAGGTTTTCGCTGGGAACAACTATTAGTCAGACTACGAGGTTAAGCAGTGAAAATCAAGTCTGCCAAACTGTTTGCCATTACCTGTCAGTTGAAGATGGAGGATCTGTACTACAAAGTACTGTTGAAAGTCTTAGGTCTCGGAGGCGAGGACTGGCTGAGGATACGCATGCTGCTGAATCCAGGAGGAAATGAGGCGGTGGACATGTGTCCGAGGGAAGTTCCAGCATGAGAGCCCGGGATAGTCCACCGCATGGTGGGGAAAGTGCAGAGACAGAAAAAGTTCATATCAGTCAAGCGACGTGCCAGATAGAAGTGAAGCGGTTTGGCTGCCAAGAAAGCTGGGCTGGTGAGAGGAACTTCACTGCAGGGAGCCAAAAATACCCTCTCACCTGTCAGTCAACCCGCTACTGAGAAGAGTACTATTGTATTGGATGACTGTGTGTTATCTGGCATTGCTACATTTTTTTAAGATGTTGGGCAGAGCTGATGATAAATCCATGTCTGCTGATAAAGTTTTTAATGCTCTAGTGTTGGAAGGATGCTAAAGAATATTAATCCTACTAACTCATCTTTCGGGTAGGCTTGGGTTACTCCTCATAGAGTGAGGGAGATGCCTTAGAGCAGATGCGTTAGAGCTGTGTGATAACATTGGCAGTGATTCATCAGAGGTGAATGTGGTACCTGTTCTTAAGCTGTGAATTGACCCATGAAATTTCTGCATTGGGTTATCATTTGAACACTGCTACCAAGGACAAAATATGGCGTTTCGAATACTTGGATTTTTCTTTGCTGCCTCATTTAAAGGAATAATCTGAGAGGAAGGATAAAAAGGTTGAGGAGCAGAAGAGACTGCCGGTAGCTAAAGCATTTAATAAATGGCTCCTGTCCTTTAGTATTTTGTGGGCTGTGCTGGGAGAGATATACCTTGAAAAGTGTGAGTCACTTACCAGCACATTGTTATTGTATTAGAAGCGTACCGCAATTTTAGAGGGATTGCATGGCTGTTTTATAATGAAATGTTTAGACAGAAATTGTCAGTGTATCCTCGTTTAAAGTGGGGTCAGATGGATGTGGTATTGTGGTTAAACTTGATGATTCCACAGAGATCTAGGCCCCCTATGCCCTCTGCTGGTGGCTCCTTTTGCAAGGGAGTATGCTACGCCTTTAATGAGTCACAATGTTGAACGCAGGTTTGCAGTCCCCCATTTTACAGAGGTGAGTTGTATAGTAGTGGAGAACCTTAGGTCTGTTAAAATGAGGCCCTGGTTGGTTGAGTAGATATTTTTAGCTGAGATTAGGAAAGGGAGGGTCAAAGGTCAGTTTGACTCCCTTCCTTTTCCTTATTTTAGTATATTAGGTTTAGTCATTGAAAAAGAACCTAATAAATATAGATTAATTTCCTATTTGTCATTCCCAAATGATGTTTCCCTCTGTCCGTTTATGTAGCCGGGGGGCATTATTGGTGACGGCTGATACTGAGGCGGCATTTAGACTGCTGCCAGTCTGTGCGGTCGGATATAATTTGTTGGGATTTGTGTGGGGTGGCAAGTTCTATTTTCATAAGTCCTTGTCTATGGGAATTAGCTTGTCCTACTAATATTTTGAGTCCTTTTCCTGCTTTTTGGAATGGGTTGTTAAAGTAGAAAGTGGCTTGTCCTCCTTTTCTTATTACATAGATGATTTTTTGTTTGTAAGCCGTGCTCATAGGGATGAATGTTCCCGATTGTCGAATACTTTTGTAGATGCTTACTGGTATTTTGGTGTACCTCTTGCACATAAGAAGACTATTTCTCCTTGTACGAGGTTGGAATATTTGGGCATTGTAATTGACAGCGATAGGATGGAATTTAGTTTGCCAAATAAAAAAATTGCAAAAATGTATTCGCTGTCGGTGTCAATGTTATTGAAAAAGACAGTGACCTTACACCAGATGCAGTGCTAGTTGCGTAATTTAGTGTTTGCTCTCAGAGTTATCCCTATGGGGAAAATATTTTGTATATGCTTGTATTTGACTACCAGTCTCAGGTTAGCGGTTAGTCTAAAAGAGGATCTGTCCTTGTGGTTCAATTTTTTATCTGCTTTTAATGGCATGGCGGTGTGGCAAGAACAGTTTGTGGATGCGAGTGCCTTGGGTCTGTTTACGGATGCTGCTGGAAGATATATATTTTTTGGTGCATTTTGTAATGGGCACCAGTGTGCTGAACACTGGCATAGCTCTTGGGTAGATAGGTCCATCAAAAATATAGTCCTGCTGGAACTTATTCCTTTGATTGTTGTGTTGTGTTGTGATGTTAGCTAGTTTTTTGGAGAAAGAAATTTTGAGGGGTTTGAAGATCTCTAGGGGTTTAGTGGATAGGAGACGTCCTATTACTTTCCAACTTTTGTTCTGCAGTGTGGTCTGCTTATGAGGCACAATTATTCAAAACAGCATTTTGTTTGGCTTTTTTTGGTGCCTTGCGTATTGGGGAACTTGTTTTGTCTAATAGTAATGTGTTGTCACTGTTATCTTTTGATAATGTTACGGTTACTTCAGATACCTTGAGACTGTTTATCAGGAGATCCAAGACAGATAGAGTTGGTAGGGGTTCTATTATCTCCCTAAATAAAATTAAAGGGTCATTGACATGCCCAGTCTGTTTGTTTTTGCAATATTTGTTGTTAAGGTCGCATTTTGTGGATCATTTTTGGTACATGAGGATGGCTCCTTGTTATCGACATTTCAATTTATTGCAGTATTCCGGCGCTGTTTGAATGTTTTCCATGTTGATCGACAGGGATTCTTGGCTCACTCTTTTCTTATTGTGGCTGCTGCTGAAGCCTTAAGATTAGGGCTCTCACCTACTAACATAAAACACTATCCAGAAGTTTCAGAAAATCCAGATCATATCCAGAAGTTGCAGAAAATCCAGATCTTCACAGTGCTGTTCTCCCTCGCCGGAGTTGCCAGTTGCGCAATCTTACGAGGCAGGAGCCTCCACCATCCAGGTCCCACAGCCTGGTCCCCCCATGCCTCTCCAGTAGCTGTTTCTTCTCCAGCACCTGCCTTACCATTTGGCACGTGTGAGTTAAATTATGCGGGTGTTTGGTGGCGGGTGTGAGTCAATAGTTACATGGTTGCTTTGCTTAGATCTCTGTTAGACAGGGCGCCTGTCCTTTCCTCTCAGTTGTGGGCATCTACAGCCCTGCACAAGTGCAAAACAACCCCATCTCGGTGTTCATAAGCATGCTTTCTTTTGGAAGGTTAGTCCACTTAGGGCCCATGTAGATCATGAAGTAAAAGAAAAAATTTGGGGTAACCAGTATATCGATATTTGGTCACTGGTATCAGTAGAACAGTTTACCATCGATAAGAAGCGGCATCTTCCTGATAGAAGGCTCTATGGGGAATCAGCTTGGTGAAGCTACGACGAAGAATTTTGTCAACATTTCAGTCTTCAGCCTGAAATTGGGCAGGGAGTAAAAGCCACCAATGTTTGGTTGCGTTTAATGCCTGCTTCTCAAAGTGTCACTCCATTCAATGCTGGGCCACTGTCGCTGGGTTAGCTGCTGCACAAGGGACAGTGGCCGCTTTGTTTTATTTATTTATGGAGCGCTCTGTGTTCCTGTATCTGAGGAGAAGACGGAAGGCCCGAGAACCGCGTTGTCCTTTTTGGGTATTGAAATTGACTTGATCCAAATGTTTTTTAGGCAACCCCCAGATAAGCTTTCCAGACTTAAACAACTGTTCAAAAAGTTACCTTGAAAGAAATGCAGTCCCTACTCTGTCTCTTGGTCTTTGCTTGCCGGGTCATGCCGATGGGCAGGGTTTTTCCCTTCACCTGTCGCTATTGACTCAGGGGGTCAGGGCACCTGAACTCTTTATCCGCCTCACTAGACAATTAAAATGTGACTTGGAAGTTTGGAGAAATTTTCTTCGCATTTATAATGACCGGACTTTAAGAGGTGTAGAATGCAGTAATGACGATAGAGAACTTTTTACTGACGCATCTGGTGCTTGTGGCTTTGGAGCTGTTTTTCATTGAGCCTCCTCCTGGCCTGAACACTGGGGTCCATCAGGTCTTTGCAAGAGTCTTACGCTTTTTGAACTTTTCCCCATTATAGTTGCCATTGAGATATGGGGTACTCGTTTTAGCAATCTTCATATTTGTTTCCAATCGGATAATTTGGGGGTTGTTTACTGCTTTAACTGTTCCTCTTCTTCATCCCTTCCAGTTCTTGCTCTGTTCCGTCAACCGATGTCTGGAGCTGAACATCTATTTCCGGGTATGCCATGTTCCAGGTAGGTTCTATCGCTGATGCCCTTTACCGTTTTCGTTGTCAGGAATTCAGAGCCCTCCTGCCGTAAGAAGACGCCAATGGCCATTCTTGCTCGGCTCACCTGTGGACCAGGGTGGAAAGCAGCTGATGGTGCTCATCAGTTCCTTTGTAACTCCTCCCACCTGTCAGAGACTTATGGTGAGACGTGGCTGTGCCTATCAGGTTTCAGGGATGTGATCTCCTTTGAGGCACTCAGAATCAAAGTCACAATTGAATATATGCTGCATTTGCGTGAGTCCAGAGTTCCTAGTATAGTTGTGCAACGTTTTTTATCCGGTGTTGCCTTTTTCGTAAAATTGAATGGGTGAGAGGATGTCACCAAACATTTTGCCATCCGTCAAGCGTTAAAGGGGTGGAGTAAGCAGCATGTTTGAATCTAGGCGGCCAGTGTCTTACCGGATAGTCTTTCAGCTTGTCCCTTATATACAGTACATCTGCTTTAGAGGTCCAGCTATTCACTGCCTGCTTTTGCACAGCATTTTTCGGGGCATTGTGCATCGGTTAACTTCTCCGTTCTTCACAAGGCTGGTGGCCTGCTTTTTAATGACGTGGTTGTCTCCAATGTATTTGTAGTTCAAAAACGGATCAGTATCACAAAGGGGCATAGTTGCCTATTCAGGGTGTGAAGGATTCAGTTTGCCCAGTGCAGTGCATTTCTTATTTCTTTTCCGTCCGCCCAGATGGCCTTAATTCTATTCTCCGTGCGGATTCCAGCCCGGATACTAAATACCAGTTCATAACTTTTTTTTCGTCGCTGTCTGTCTGCTGTCAGGGCCCCTTTCCAGGTTATTTCGCCACCCATTCATTCCGCATTGGGGCTGCCACAGGGGTGGCTCAGGCGGGTTTGCTGGAAGCTGAGGTAATGCACATTGGTCGATGGCGCTCTTCTTGTTTTGCAGGATACATATGACCCGATTTGTTACTGTCATGTTAATGCTTTATTTCTGTTTCAATTACCTCTAGGCCTGTGATTTGGTTGCTTGGCCACTTGTCTGTTTTTTGGACATCTCATAGAGATGAATGCCGACCAGGTGGACGCAGTCTGGGCGTTTGTGATGTGGACGTTCACTCGTGTGGAATCCGTGGCCTGTGGTTGTCTCAGGTCTTATCCGAGGTTGGTAGAAGAATATCTGGCCCTGTTATTCTTGATATACCCCTGGGACCCTTAGGAAAAGGGGTACATGGGAGTGTGGCAGTGGCCCCTTCATCTTAATGGGTTACTTAGTTTAATTATAGGAAGGGTTAATATGGGGTAATAGTATATTACTGGTGTCCCCCCCTTTGGGGGGTTAAATGTGCTAATCACTCCAGACTCTTCTTTATTAAGTTAGTTGCTGAGCAAGCTCCTGGTAAGCCAGCTGATTGGTTGTTGCTGGGCACAATTTGAGGTGAATAAGCCCATAGGAACAGTTAAAAAGAGTGAAGGTGGGAAAGGTTTCAGTGGAGCACCGCGGTCAAGCAGTTTACATTGAGTTCAAGCCTGTGTCTCAGGTTATTTCTGTCAGTGTCTTACATAATCGAAAAACTATATTTCTGTCTGATTTCGAAGGCCAGCCGCTCCGGGGTCGAGGCCAGGCTGAAGAGGTGCCTTGAAATGGACTCGCACAAGGAGGCTGAAGAGGCTACACCCCAACCAGGAGCTGCCATATCAGGTCGTCTGCGTCTGTTGTGCGAATATAAGGAAGAACGTCTGGGGACATTATCTCTGACAGAATTTTGTTGTCGTTTATGTCTTTAGCCTGATATTGGGCAGGGAGTAAAAGCCTCCGATGTTTGGTTGCGTTTAATGACTGCTTCTCAAAGTGTCACTGACGCTGGGTTAGCTGCTGCACAAGGAACAGTGGCTGCTTCGTTTCATCTCTTTATGGAGCGTTCAGTGTTCCCTTATCTGAGGAGAAGACGGACCAAACACCACATTGTCCTTTTTGGGTATTGAAGCTGGCTTGATCAAAATGTTTTTTAGGTTACCCCCAGATAGGCTTTTACAATTGATTGATGGTTTCTGTACTGTTCAAAAAGTTACCTTGAAAGAAATGCAGTCCCTATTCTGTCTCTTGGTCTTTGCTCACTGGGTCATGCCGATGGGCAGGGTTTTTTCCTGTCACTTGTCACTATTGACTCGGGGGGTCAGGGCACCTGAACTCTGTATCCCCCTCAGTAGACAATTAAAATGTGATTTAGAAGTTTGGAGAACTTTTCTTTGCATGTGTAATGGCCGGACTTGTTTGTGAGGTGTGGAATGCAATAATGACAATAGAGAACTTTTTACTGACGCATCTGGTGCTTGTGGCTTTGGAGCTGTTTTCCATTGAGCATGGCGTGCCTCCTCCTTGCCCGAACACTGGGGTCCATCTGGTCTTTGCAAGAATCTTACACTTCTCAAGCTTTTCCCCATTATAGTTGCCATTAAGGTATGGGTTACTCGTTTTAGCAATCGTCATATTTGTTTCTAATCGGATAATTTTGGGGTTGTTTACTGCATTAACCAATTCTCTTCTTCCCTTCCAGTTCGTGCTCTGCTCCGCCATCTGATTATACGAGGTCTGGAGATGAACATCTATTACCAGGCATGCCATGTTCCAGGTAGGTTGAATTCTATTGCTGATGCCCTTTCCCGTTTACGTTGTCAGGAATTCAGAACCCTCCTGCCAGAAGTGGTCGCCAATGGCCATTCTTGCTCGGCTCACCTGTGGGCATTGGTGGACAGTAGCTGATGTTGCTCATCAGTTCCTCTGTTACTCCTCCCACCTGTCAGAGACACATGGTGAGACGTGGTTGTGCCTGGTGGGTTCCAGGGATTTGACCTTGTGCGAGGAACCCAGGCTTGAAGTCACAATTAAATATATGTTGCAGTTGGGTGAGTACGGAGTTTCTAGTATAGTTGTGCAGCATTCTTTATCCGTTGTTGCCTTTTACTTAAAATTGAATTGGTGAGGGGATGTCACCAAACATTTTGTCATCCGACACACGTTAAAGGGTTGGAAAAAGCAGCATGTGTGACAGGAATATAGGCAGCCGGTATCTTACCGTTTACTAGCTCAGTTAGTTACAGCTCGTCCCTTGTATGTTCATCTGTTTTTGAGTTCTGGCTATGTGCTGCCTGTGTTACACAGCATTTTTCATGGCATTGTGCATTGGTTAACTTCTCCCTCCTTCTAAATACAAGCTTGGTGGCCTGCTTTTTGACGGTGTGGCTGTCTCTAATAGAGCCTTATGTTTGTGCCTTCGTAGTTTAAAAATTGATCAGTATCACAAAGGGGCATGGTTGCCTATTCAGGGTGTGAAGGATTCAGATTACCCAGTGCGATTCATTTCTGATTACTTTTCCGTCCGCCCAGATGGCCGTAATTACATTCTCCATGCGGATTGCAGCCCGATTACTAAATACCAGTTAATAACGTTTTATTTCGTTGCTGTCTGTCTGCGGTCAGGGCCCCTTCCCAGTTGAATTCGCCACCTATTCATTCCACATTAAGGGCTGCCACAGGGGTGGCTCTGGCGGGTGAAAGCTGAGGTAATGCGCAATGGTCACTGGCGCTCTTCTTGTTTTGCAGGATACATACGACCCGATTTGTTACTGTCATGTTAATGCTTTATTTCTGTTTCAGGTACCTCTATGGCTGTGATTTGGTTGCTTGGCCACTCGTATATTTTTTGGACATTGCAGAGAGCTGAATCCTGACTGAGTGGACATTGACTGGTGTGAAATCCGTGGCCTGTGGTGGTCTCAGGTCTTACCTGAGGTTGTTAGTAGAATATCTGGCCCTGTTATTCTTGATATACCCCTGGGACCCTTAGGAAAGGGGTACATGAGAGTGTGGCGGTGGCCCCTTCATCTTAATGGGTTACTTAGTTTAATGATAGCAAGTGTTAATGCTGGGTAATGGTATATTCCTGGTGTCCCCCACTTTAGGGGGTTAAATGTGCTAACAGTTCCAGACTCTTCTTTATTAAATTAGGTGCTGAGCAAGCTCCTAGTAAGCCAGCTGATTGGTTGTTGCTGGGCAGAATGTGAGGTGAATAAGCCCCACAGCACTAGTTGAAGGAGTGTGAAGGCGGGAAAGGTTTCAGTGGAGCACCGCGGTCAAGCAGTGAACATTGAGTTCAAGCCTGTGTCTGGGTTTATTCCTGTCAGTGTCTTACATAATCGAAAAAGTATATTATTGTCCGATTTCGAAGGCCAGCAGCTCCAGGGACGAGACCTGGCCAAAGAGGTGCCTTGGAAAGGACTCTGATGAGGGGGCTGAAGAGGCTACACCGCAACCTGGAGCTGCCATATTAGATTGTCTGCTTGAGGAGGAGAAGATGATTGATGAGCTGGAGGAGTCGCTGTTGCGAGATTATAAGGAAGAACGTCCAGGGACGTCATCTCTGACAGAATTTTTTCGCTATTTAAGTCTTTAGCCTGATATTGGGCGGGGAGTAAAAGCCACAGATGTTTGGTTGCGTTTAATGACTGCATCTCAAAGTGTCACTCCATTCAATCTGGGGCCACTATTGCTGGGTTAGCTGCTGCACAAGAGACAGTGGCCGCTTTGTTTTATTTATTTATGGAGTGTTCAGTGTTCCTTTATCTGAGGAGAAGACGGAAGTTCCAAACACCACGTTGTCCTTTTTGGATATTGAAGCTGGCTTGATCCAAATGGTTTTTAGGTTACCCCTAGATAAGCTTTCAAGGCTTTTACAATTGATTGATGGTTTCTGCACTGTTCAAAAAGTCACCTTGAAAGAAATGCAGTCCCTACTGCAGTCCCTACTGGTCATGCCAATGGGCAGGGTTTTTTCTTGTCACCTGTCACTATTGACTCGGGGGTCAGGGCACCTTAACTCTGTATCCGCCTCACTAGATAATTAAAAAGTGATTTGGAAGTTTGGAGAACTTTTCTTTGCATGTATAATGGCCGTACTTGTTTGAGAAGTGTGGAATGCAGGAATGACGAGATAGAACTTTTTATTGACACATCTGGTGCTTGTGGCTTTGGAGCTGTTTTTCATTGAGCATGGTGCGCCTCCTCCTGGCCCGAACACTGGGGTCCATCAGGTTATTGCAAGAATCTTACGCTTCTCGAACTTTTCCCCATTATAATTGCCATTAAGATACAGGGTACTTGTTTTAGCAATCGTCATTTTTTTTTCTAATCGTATAATTTTTTGGTTGTTTACTGCATTAACCATTTCTCTTCTTCTTCCCTTCCAGTTCTTGCTCTGCTCCACCATCTGGTTTTACAATGTCTGGAGCTGAACATCTATTTTCGGGCATGCCATGTTCCAGGTCGGTTGAATTCTATCGCTAATGCCCTTTCCCATTTTCATTGTCAGGAATTCAGAACCCTCCTGCTGGAAGCTGACGCCAGTGGCCATTCTTGCCCGGCTCACCTGTGGGCCCTGGTGGACAGCAGCTAATGGCGCTCATCAGTTTCTCTGTGACTCCTCCTACCTGTCAGATACACATGGTGACGCGTGGTTGTGCCTGGTGGGTTCCAGAGACGTGACCTTGTGTATACGTTTCTGATTACTTTTCCGTCCGCCCAGATGGCCGTAATTTCATTCTCCATGTGGATTCCAGCCCGGTTACTAAATACCAGTTCATAAAATTTTTTCGTCGCTGTCTGTCTGCTGTCAGGGAATTCTCTTTGGGCGGCACTTCTGTATCGAGGGTGGTGCTCGTAATAGGAAAAAGTTCCTATAGCATCATGAAAGTTCAAATCTCGGCACTCACCATTTTCATGCTTCCAGAAATCTTTTATTATAGAAAATTCATCAGATATTTTTACAGCGGTAAAGAACAGGACATTTTGGCATCAAGCCTTCCTCAACTGTCAGTACCTGTACCTGGAGGCCTTGACGATGGTGTTAATACCTTTGGTGAAACAGGTGTTGCGTGACATTTTGTAGAAAAGGGGCACACTGTGAGTGAATTAAGATGGCAAATCCTGGAGGCGGTAGAAGGAGTTAATGAGGGAGACATGCAGGTGCGTCTTTTGAGGAAAGAAGTATACTGGATTCAACAGCTGGACACAGTTAAACCGCATGGGTTAAATGAACTCTGTAATTTTAATGTATTTCTATGATGTTCTTCCAATATAGCTAAAGATGTAATTTGTATCACTTACGTGATTAAGAAATTACATTATGCTAACGCTTTGTTTATATTTATATATTGTAGTATTGGAAGCATAGCAAGACTTCCTAAGTATTTGTATTGGTGATGGGACACACGCAATCATGCTTGACAAAGAGATTTAGTTCTTGAAACGTCGCAGACCACCAGCGTCGGCTGACGCTGATCACCTTCGGCTGGATGTCCCATGAGAAGCTCGGCTGAGCGATAAACTGAGACTGTGTCGCCTTATGACTGTAACGTATTGTCTGAACAATGCACTAGTGGTGAAAACTTAATAACTTCGAAATAATTTTTGTATTATCCTCGTTTGGAAAGTAAAAGCAGCTATTTATGCAACTTCTGGTATTCTATGATTCATTTGACCTTAAGGCTTCGCCACTCACATATTTTTTGGACATGGCAGAGAGCTGAATGCCAACCGGGACACAGTCTGGGCTTTTGTAAAGTGGTCGTACACTGGTGTGGAATCCGTTGCCTGCGGTGGTCTCAGGTCTTATCTGAGGTTGAGAGTAGATTATCTGGCCCTGTTATTTATGACATACCTCTGAGACCCTTAGGAAAGGAGTACATCAGAGTGTGATGGTGGCCCCTTCATCTTAATGGGTTACTTAGTTTAATGATAGGAAGGGTTAATGTTGGGTAATGGTATATTCCTTGTGTCCCCCACTAAATGTTCTAACTGTTCCAGACTCTTCTTTATTAGGTTAGGTGCTGAGCAAGCTCCTGGGAAGTCAACTGATATTACTGTCTGATTGCGAAGGCCAACAGCACCGGGGGCGAGGCCTGGCTGAAGAGGTGCCTTGATATGGATTCGGACGAAGAGGCTGAAGAGGCTACACCCGAACCAGGAGCTGCTATATCAGGTCGTCTGTGTGAGGAGGAGGAGATGATCGATGAGCTGGAGGAGTCGCTGCAAAGAATCCGGGGATGTCATCTCTGACAGCCGGAGGAAGCTGGTGTCCACACCGGGCAATCGTTCATCAGGGCGCCAGGGGAAGAGGTCGGGCTCAGCAGCTGTAAAGCTACAGGGGGCTTGGCAGACTGGAGACTGCTGGGACTGCGAATCCGGGTGAGATGGCGACTGCCGTTCCCCCTACTTTCCCCCTGCAGTGCTTAGCTCCTGGAAAGCCCCTGAAGTGCCTAATGTAAGGGGCTCATGGGATTGCCTCAGCTACCTCCTAGGTAGGGTTAGATAGGTAGTCAGGGTTAGCTTAGTAGTAGGCAGTATTATAATAATTAGACAGTTGTATAGTCTTTAGCTCCCTCCCCTGCGGTTATAATGGTATAATCTTTCCATTTTGTTCTTCAGTAGCTTCTCTCTAGGCAGATTAACAGCATCTTTACAGAGACAGGTAAAGAGGTCGGTGATTGGCAAAGAAAAAAATGATCACATGATGACAGCGCTTCAAATAGAAGTCAAGGCGGGAAGATTCCTGTCAGTCGACGTGAGCAAGCAAAGAAGAACAAGTTCGAGTTTACCTCAGCCTGCTCTAAGTGTGGTACCTGTCTTTCGGCGATGGAAGAATTATATTACAAAGTGCTGTCCAAAGCCACCGGACTCGGAGGAGAGGACTGGCTACGGCAGTGTCTGGCCTTTGAGTCACCTGATCATGATGATAAAGTAGCGGGACTGAGCCGGGAGTTACCTCAGGCGGATGCGACTGGGGACAGGTCGTCGACTTCTAATGAAGATGCTGCCTGAGAAGAAGAGATCAGCACCCGAACTGGCCGTGTCAGCGGGACCACCTCGTCGCCGGGCAGCGGGCAGAGTTCGCCGGCAGAAGAAGAAGATTTCGCCGCCATCCCGGCTGGGCAAGAGGCGCGCTGGTCACAAGAGAGAAGTGCTGGCTGCCGCTACTACCGGGCTTGTGAGAGGGGCCGCGACACGCGAGTTTCGCTCCGGTTACTGGTGAGTCTCCTGTCAGCAGGATTCCCCCCCCAGCCTCCCCTCTCCACAGAGCAGTTACCTATTGATGAAACCGTTATGTCTTGTGTGACTGCATTCTTTCGTATGTTGGGTGAGTGCAGTAAAGTGTCGGGGTCAGCTAACCCTATTAACCCTTCATGTAAGCGGGCATGGGTAACTTCTACTCCAGATAGGGAGATGCCTGCACTAATGTCTATGTGGTCTCCTGAGTGTGAGTCTTCTTCTGTGATTCCATTGCCTACACCTGGTGTGCCTGATATCGGTCTCAAGGAGGCTCTTACCTGTGGTATATCTCTCCTGGGGTATCACCTACCTAATGCATTAAAAGTAAAAATATGGAATAGGGAATACGTGGACATTTTTACCTTATTGCCGCATTATAAGGATGTTAAATCTGATAAAAAGGATGATAAGGATGAGGAGCGGAAACATCCGCCTTTGGCCAAATCCTTTAATATCTGGCTTCAGGCATTTTGTGTATATGCTGCGGTTTTGGGGGGGAAATGTCCAGCTAACAGTGTTTTATTGTTTCAACACATTGATATCATACTTGAGGCTTATTGTAATTTTGAAGGTAATGCCTGGCTATTATATGACAAAATGTTCAGACAGAAGATGTCAGTACATCCTGGTGTTACTTGGGGGTAAAAAGATGTAGGCCTGTGGATTCACTTGATGATTCCACAGAGGTCCAGAACTACTGTGGCTTCGCCTGCAAGCAGCTCCTTTCGGAAAGGAGTCTACTTTGCATTCAATGATCCCCATTGTAACTGGTACGGGACACGCAAGTATAGGCACGAATGTGCCCATTGTGGGAGGGGGGTGCATCCAGTGTCTAAAAAATCGCCGCACCACAATCTGCTACTGCCAGGGATTCGCTGGCCAAAAGTCCGGACTCCGGTGATGCTGGAGAAAATGCTCCCGTGGCTCGAAGCTTATCCAAACCTACAGATGGCTGAGCTCTTGTTGTCCGGGTTTTTGCATGGTTTTGAGGTGCCGGAACTTCAAGGCGTGGGTTGTGTGCCTGTGGACAACCTTAGGTCAGTCATGTTTAGATGTCTGTCGTTCGCAAGAAAATTGCTAAAGAGATTAGTGAAGGTAGAGTTGAGGGTCCTTTTGACTCCCCTCCCTTTCCTAGTTTCCGCATTTCTCCCCTGGGTCTTATTCCCAAGAAGGAACCGAATGCTTTCAGACTGATACATCACCTTTCCTTCCCCAAGAGCAGCTCATTAAATGATTCAGTAGATTTGTTACCAGTCACTTATAGCTCCTCTGAAGCCGCCATTGAGTTAGTGCTGTGTAAAGGTAAAAATGCTTTGTTAGCTAAAACTGATATCAAAGCCGCCTTCAGGTTGCTTCCAGTCGCCCCTGCCGGATATAATTCTCTTAGCTTTATGTTAGACGGTCAATATTTTTTCGATAAAGCCTTGTCCATGGGCTTCAAGCTTTCCCGCTTTTACTTTGAAGCATTCGGTTATTTTTTGGAGTGGGTCCTGCAGAGTGAGTGTGCTTCTTCTTCTACCTTACACTATCTGGACGATTTTTTATTTTTTCGGTGCTGGTGATAGTGATGAATGTTCTTACTTGACTCTTTCCAATCTATCTGTGAATGCTTTGGGGTACCTCTTGCCAGTGATAAGACCGTGGAACCGTGCACCAGATTGCAATACTTGGGCATTATCATAGATACAGAACGTATGGAATTTTGTTTGCCCGAGTCCAAGATCATCAAAATATGCCAGTTCATTTCAGTGCTGTTGCCTAAAAAGAAAGTTTTGTTAAAACAGCTTCAGTGTTTACTTGGCAATTTATTCTTTGCTGTGCGTGTCATCCCGATGGGAAAGATTTTTTTCTAGACGGCTTTATTTTGCCACCAGGGGTTTGAAGTCTGGTAGTTCCCACGTTCGCTTAACCAAAGTCCTGAAAGATGATTTGAAGCTATGGTATTCCTTTTTTATTTCTTTTAATGGCAAGTCTGTATGGCAAGAGGAATTCATTGAGGCGTCTGCGTTGCTCTTATTCACGGATGCTTCCGGTTCATTCGGGTTTGGAGCTTATTGGGTGGGCCATTGGTGCACTTCCCCCTGGAACTGGTCTTGGGTAGACAATGGGGTTACCTCCAATATTGTGCTCCTAGAACTGTTTCCGGTGGTGATTGCCCTATCTGTTTGGGGTCCCCATTTCCGGAATAGACGCATTTTGGTGCATACGGATAACAAAGGTTCTGACGTGGTAGTTAGGTTATTACGCCATCTGGTTTTGCTCTGTTTCCAGCTCAATATCCGGATTAAAGCTAAATATGTACCTGGTTCAGTATACGAAATTGCTGATTCTTTATGCCGTTTTCAATTTCAGAGATTCCAAACCCTAGTTCCAGATGCGGACGAGGAAGGCTTTCCTTGCCCTCATCACTTATGGAACATCATTTCAAGGACACTTCGCAATTCGTTGTCTGGCTCTATCTGGCGATGCTATACAGCGGCTTGGAAGAGGTGGGAGGCGTTTTGTGCCTCGGTTCAGGTGCGTCCCTCCTGTTCTGCTACATGGTGGGCTCTGGCCTTTTTAACTACTTTGTTTTATAGCAAGTTCTCTTGTTCAACGGTTAATAAAGTTGTCCCTGGCGTCTCCTTTTTTCAACGCTGGCTGGGTTACCTATGTTGGTAGGTAAGTTTAAAGTTAAGCAGTTATTGAAAGGTCACCATAAAGGCACCATGGCCTTAACGGTTCCAAATTGAGTTTGTGTCTGTCTCTATTTAATTAAATGGTACCTGTTTGAGAGAAGGGCAGCATAATGACTACACTCCCATGATGAGGGAGAACTCACTTTACTGACACATCTAGTGCTTGGAGATATTGAGCTTTTTTTTTTTTTCTTCAAATATTTTATTGAAATTTTCTGCAACTTGGCAAAGACAAATGAAAAGTATAAGAATACATACAGTACCATATGAAGTGACGAAAAATACAGAGAAAATTCTATTACAGAAAGAAATAGCGGCATTTAAGCATGTGTACAATAAGTAAAATTGTCCACAAATTGAGTCCAATATAAGAGTCCATAGAAGATGCGTCTGTAATCGCAGAATATTGTGGAACATAGCAAAAGTTGCATAGAAAGTATTCCAGTATATATAGTATAGTATACTTTATAAGATAAAACAAGACATCGCACATAACAGACAAGAAAATAAAAAGACAAATAAAAGAACAAACTACGCGACCTGCCGCTACCCCCATAGCTAAAGCCAGAGAAAGAGGAGCTCAGTAATCTTTAAACATCAAGTATGTGAATCAGGTATTCTAAGTTTACCTAACGTATCAGCAGCATCAGCTTCCAAATACCATTGTGTGTTCTTAAAATTGGACATAAATGAAGAAATTTCAAAGGGAGACATCATCTCAGATATAACCATTTTCCATTCATAAAAAAAAAGTTTTTTAAAGACGTATTTGGACAGTGTACTGCATTTAGCTTTTTCATATGTAAAAGATGTTTAACAGTTTCCTTAACTTTTCATCGAGCATGGTGCGCCTCCTCCTGGCCTGAACACTGGGGTCCGTCAGGTATTTGCAAGAATCTCACGCTTCTCGAACTTTTCCCCATCATAGTTGCCATTGGGATATGGGGTACTCATTTTAGCAATGGTCATATTTGTTTCTGATCGGATCATTTGGGGTTGTTTACTGCTTAACCATTTCTCTTCTTCTTCCCTTTCAGTACTTGCTCTGCTCCGCCATCTGGTTTTACAATGTCGGTAGCTGAACATCTATTTCCGGTCTTGCCATGTTCCAGGTAGGTTGAATTCTATTGCTGATGCCCTTTCCCATTTTCGTTTTCAGAGATTCAGAACCCTCCTGCCGGAAGCGGACGCCAATGGCCATTCTTGCCCAGCTCATCAGTTCCTCTGTGACTCCTCCAATCTTTCAGAGCCACAGTAAGGCTTGGTAGGCATGGTTGTGCCTGGCGGGTTCCAGGGATGTGACCTTGTTTGAGGCACTCAGACTCAAAGTCACAATTGAATATATGCTGCAGTTGTGTAAGTTCATAGTTTCTAGTTTAGTAGTGCAGCGTTCTTTATCCGATGTCGCCTTCTTCTTGCAATAAAATGGGTGGGGGACATCACCAAACATTTTGTCATCCTGCAAGCGTTAAAGGGGTGGAAAAGCAGCATGTTTGATGGGAATCTAGGCGGCCGGTGTCTTACCGTTTAGTATGTTCATCTGTTTTGAGGTCCAGCTATTCGCTGCCTGCTTTTGAACAGCATTTTTCAAGGCATTGTGCATCAGTTAACTTTTCCCTGACCGCCTGCTTATTGACAATGTGGTTGTCTCCAATGAAGCTTTTTGTTCGTGTATTTGTAGTTCAAAAACTGATCAGTATTACGAAGGGGCATGGTTGCCTATTCAGGGGGTGAAGGATTCAGATTACCCAGTGCAGTTCATTTTGAATTAGCGATGGGGGTAATTTCATTCTCCATGATGATTCCAGCTCGGTTACTAAATACCAGTTCATAACGTGTGGCAGGGAGCTCGGCATGCAGTGTGGATCGGGCCCATAGGCCACTTAATTCTCGTGTGTCGAGGTTTGTCAGATCTCGGTCCGGGGTGGTGGTGCACCACTGCCAATTAGAGGGCGACAATAGCCGCCTTATCCGGCCAAATGGCACTCATTTATCAGATATTGGGTCTGATATTTTCCTCTCAGGCCTTCAGGATGCCATAGAACAAGGCATGTTTTTGCTGGGCAGGGGTCGGAGCCCTTTATATGTTTATAAGGGTTTCTTCTTGGCGGTTTTGGTTTGTTCAAGTTGATGCTGAGTAAGGGAAGAGCCTGGAATGTCGATGTGCCCACTGGGAGTCCAGAGGCTGACACACCGACAGCACAGGAGTAATATTTTCTGGTTGGAAGTTAAAGTGCCTTAAGAGTTTACCTAAGTATTTAGAAGAAATAAATACTGTGGCCGACCTCAGTTTAGCAAAAGTTACACGGTTTCATGTCTTTATTCAGGTTTAGTTTAATAATCTCACACTGTAATCAGATTGACATGTGATCTTACCTGATTACAGTCCTAGGAGGAGGCGCACTGATGTATTGTTCCATAATATGAAGTTAACATTCAATGCTTTAAAAACTTTGTTTCCACAGCGTGTCTTGTGCTTTTTGCAGATCATTCCGAGATTTATCTGGTGATACCAGGGTTTTACTTACCTTGATATCAGGTGCCGGTTACATGTATAGAGGTATGGCGAGTTTTTTTTCTCACTGGGCATGTTATCGTACTGCCACACTGATCTGTTATTAACTACAGTAACCCTTAAATAAACACTGTGGCCCACGGATAGGGAAATTTACCTTATATCAAACGAGCCACAGCATTTCCCTGAAAAGTTATGTGGGGTCAACCACCGACAACTTGTAAGGTGCACCCAAAGCCTAGTAAAATCGGCATGGTTTTGATGTCGGGTTCTTCAAAAACCATGGGTGCTAGGTGGTTGAGGGCTCTATTAATAGCTGAGATTTAAGGCTACTCACTCAAAAAATGTTGGGGTTTCAGGATCAAAGGCTGCTGCTGTGGAGTCAAAGCAGCGGACGCCGCTGTGAGATCACCGCTGTGTCGGCTGGCCGCATTGCACGCTCAATACAACAGAAGGTGAGGAACCATTGCTCTATCTCTCAGTGTGAATGGGCCCTTAGACAGACTGACTGCCCCTGCAGAATCTGTTCTTCATAGTTCACCTATGGTACAGTTTTTTTTACTACATTCCCCTTCCTGATACACCCTGTGCGAGAAGTGGTAGCTGTTACACTATCATCCACAGGGTAAGCGTATGGGTAACACTATCCCTGACTACCGAAATGTTGCATCCAGCAGCCCTCATCAGCCTCTGAGGCCATAGATCCACAGCAACCTGGCTCTGAACGGATCTGTTTACTAGAGGCTGATGGGAAGGGGGGTCACTTTATATAAGGGAGGATGAGACTACATGCTGCAACCTCTGCTGCACCCAACATTAACCCTTCCTGGCGGTGTAATAAAAGGGAACTACACATATAAGACTATGGAGGAGCCATATACAGTTTTGGATGCTAGTACTTACTTATATTGCTATTTTATTTATTTTAAAGCATATATTTTTATTTAAATCTATATTGATCTTTATGCAATTTATAGTTATTAGTCTGCTAAGGAGACATGCAATATATTAATTGTGTTTTATGTATCTATCCAGGAGCTGCAATGTCTTCTTAATTCTATGCAAACTTACATGCTTATAAGTTTTTGTGGCATTTCAGCTAGATTGGGAGCCCTCACCAATGTAGCTGATCTGCCGCCATGAACACACAGATGCTGAACAGGAGAACAGCGTGCAAAGTTTCTTATAAGTATCAAATGATCTTTCTTATTTGGTTTGTATCTAATTATTTATCTGTTTGTGTGGAGTGATTATTGTGCTGTAACATTTATAGGATTTTTTTGGCTGATGTCTACGGTTATGCAGAAACTGCCTGATGTGGGTTTTGGTTAAAGTTTGTATATATATATATATATATATATATATATATATATATATATATATATTTATTTATTTTTTATGTTAGCATCTCAGATCTGAGGAAGATGATGGAACGCTCCCTGAAACACGTTGTCTTTAGCACATTGCATATAAAGAAGCTTACTTGGTCGTATCCATTGTGAGCCCTTGATGTCGTTGGAATATCCTGCAATGAGGCCACTTGGGTTTTTGTTGTTTATCCTGGTCTATTACTGTAAGGCGGTGACAGTCACATCGAGGCAGTGGTCAGTCCTCTTGGCTTAGACCTGGAAGTGGATTTATGATTATTATTCACAAGCTATTTATACAGTTGTGCCTGCAGTTTGAGACAACTCAGCACCAGGTTAGTGTGTACTCAGACTTCTTCAAACTTCAATAAAAACTGCTGACAGGTCCGCTTTTAAACTAACCTGAGATATCCTTTCTATTCTATAAAGCATTACATTGAAAGATGACACCAGTAGATGTCAAAAGTAATAGCACCTCAGCCTCCCCCTCCCTGTGGAATTATACGACAGAGCACGCTTACAAATGTGTCCAATGCAAAGAGTGAGGTCTAGAGATGTTCATTGGGGTTTATTAGATTTATTAACCTTAATCCCCTGGTGCAGATTTGACCCTTCTCCCTGGCATATGCCAGCCGTATCCCCCACTTGCTTGATGGGCATGGCCTCCTCCCGCACCTCATTTATCATGATTTATGCCCACTTCCAGGCATAAATCATGATACAAATCTACATCTGCTCCCGTGCAGAAGCAGATTTGTTGTCTTAGTAGGAGTACGCCAGTCTTGATAAACATTCTCCATTGTGTCTATGTGCATGAGGCTTGCTGTAACGCATGTCACTAAATGTTGTTCAAACAGCTTATGTAGGATGACTGCTTCCATAATAATGTACTAAAAAAAATTAAGGAAGCAAACTAGAAAAGTAACCTGTTCCAGTATGTCTCTAATCAGTAAATACAAGTACAGTATATGTGATATAGGAAGTTGGATCTTTTCTGTTTGTCTTTGTATTAAACTGCATGTGAAGACATTTATAAGAATGGATCTTGTATACTCACTGTTAGTCTGCTGTGGTGATGGAGCAGCAACAAAATAGAGAGCGGAGCCTAAAAAATAGAAAAAGAACAAGGTAACATGAGTAATGATTCAATGGAAAAAAGCATACTGACCAACTCCTGTAAAAAAAAAATCTCATAACATACATGGAGAATTTACTTCTCTAGCACATTTAAAGTGTGTCTATACATAGGAGTGGCTGTCTACTCTATAAGCTTCTATAACTCTCTGCTTGGCCTCATGCCTGCCCACAGCATATACACATCAGCGGGTGTGAGGGGGTGTATGGAGCGGGCTGAGGAGCTAGGTCTTCCTGATACACAGCGGGTGTGAGGGGGTGTATGGAGCGGGCTGAGGAGCTAAGCCTTCCTGATACACAGCGGGTGTGAGGGGGTGTATGGAGCGGGCTGAGGAGCTAGGCCTTCCTGATACACAGCGGGTGTGAGGGGGTGTATGGAGCGGGCTGAGGAGCTAAGCCTTCCTGATAGACAGCGGGTGTGAGGGGGTGTATGGAGCGGGCTGAGGACCTAAGCCTTCCTGATACACAGCGGGTGTGAGGGGGTGTATGGAGCCAGCTGAGGAGCTAAGCCTTCCTGATACACAGCGGGTGTGAGGGGGTGTATGGAGCGGGCTGAGGAGCTAAGCCTTCCTGATACACAGCGGGTGTGAGGGGGTGTATGGAGCGGGCTGAGGAGCTAAGCCTTCCTGATACACAGCGGGTATGAGGGGGTGTATGGAGCGGGCTGAGGAGCTAAGCCTTTCTTATACACAGCGGGTGTGAGGGGGTGTATGGAGCGGGCTGAGGAGCTAAGCCTTCCTGATACACAGCAGGTGTGAGGGGGTGTATGGAGCGGGCTGAGGAGATAAGCCTTCCTGATACACAGCGGGTGTGAGGGGGTGTATGGAGCGGGCTGAGGAGCTAAGCCTTCCTGATACACAGCGGGTGTGAGGAGGTGTATGGAGCGGGCTGAGGAGCTAAGCCTTCCTGATACACAGCGGGTGTGAGGGGGTGTATGGAGCGGGCTGAGGAGCTAAGCCTTCCTGATACACAGCGGGTGTGAGGGGGTGTATGGAGCGGGCTGAGGAGCTAAGCCTTCCTGATACACAGCGGGTGTGAGGGGGTGTATGGAGCGGGCTGAAAAGCTAGGCCTTCCTTATACACAGCGGGTGTGAGGGGGTGTATGGAGCGGGCTGAGGAGCTAGGCCTTCCTGATACACAGCGGGG
>NC_091461.1:38105008-38132508 GCF_027789765.1 Dendropsophus ebraccatus
TTTGTTTTTTTTTTGTTTTTTTTACCATTTTTTAGGACGACTATCATTTTGAGGTGAAAATCTTTTTATAAATACGGCCGTAAAAAATTACGTCTGTGAAAGGACCCTGCCCGCTGGGGCTTACATGTGATCGAGCCCTTACAAATACTGATGGGAAATACTGGTTTATAAAAGTGGCCCTTGAGACAGAATTAGGGGCACATTCACACGCGAATAAACTGATGAACAATGGAGAAAATATAAAAGTTTTCATCATTTTTCAAAAAAAAACGGATGCATTTGTGTGCATCCGTTTTGATCTGTTTTTCCATTGACTTCCATTCCAAAAATAAAACGGATCAAAACGGATCTGTTTTTTTAACAAACACAAAAATGAGGTCGATTACGTTTTTACGTAAAAAAAAAAGGATCCTTTTTTTATAATGGAAGTCAATGGAAAAACAGAGCAAAACGGATGCACACCAATGCATCTGTTTTTTCATCCATTTTTTGCAAAAAACGGATTGCAAAAACATAGTGTTAACCCAGCCTAAGGCGAAAATACAGCCGTATTTTTATCATGCTCATTATCCACTATTATAATTATCAAAATACGCCATATTTTTGCTACAAAAATATGTTGTGTGAACGTGGCATTAAGTTATGATCACACACAGTCTTTTTTCAACCAAAATCAGGAGTGGGTTGAAAACACAGAAACTAGGCAAAGGGATGTTATTTAAAATTGCAAAAGCGGCCGTCTTTTCTTTTTTTGAGACGTTGTGTGAACATACAGTAGCCTTTCAGTCAGTCGAAAACACAGAAAATTTGCACTCTTCCTTTAGCTTAAAACACGAACTGAAATATTGACCGAAATGCTATGTGTGAACACAGTCTTAGGTAATCTGCTGTATTAAAAAAAAACAACAACATGATAAACGCATCCTAAGTTAATGGATTCTGTTAGGATCCATTATAAAACATATGCATAATGGTTCTTGTAAAAACAGAAGCCCTGTCTCCGGTGTGAACAAAGCCTTATCCAAATAGTCAGATTATGACAATAATCTAAGCAATATATGGGAATTATTTTTTATGCTGATGTCTAGCGGCTGCAATACAGCTGTATTTTAACGTCGATGTGAGGGTCGCTATGCTATGAACCTCTACATTTCCTTCTGGTTCTCAAGCTCTGGGGTTCGCATTTACTTTGTCATTTGTATGCTTGTCAGAGAAAGCATCCATTAATGTAAGCAATTCATTTTTATGGGATGCAAACTAAGTGATAGCAAGGCCGTGCCTGAGGTCTATGTACTGGCAGCAGTCAGGTCTGACCTGTCATGTGTCCTCCACTTTCATATGAAAAAAATCTGTCATCATACATTGATAAATATATGGCACAGCTGCTGCTCGGAAGCCGCACCCCTCCATGTAACACACCCCCTTTTGAAAGGCAAAATTTATAAGCATTATAGGTGTCCTAGCAGTCTCATAAAACGTTGCAGCTGTTTGACAAATATATGTCACAAATATCAGTTTCCAGAACCCTGCTAAACCACCTCGCCCCATTGGAACGTGGTCGTTCCTTTTAAAAATAGGTTTCCATATGTAAGTCGTAGGCACCACACAACTTTCTAAGAACAAAATCTCACAAAATCAAACTATTCTGTAATCCCAGGTTCCCAAATGTCCAGTAATATGGAGTACCCCCCCCCCCATAACAATGCTGGATACAACAAAGCTGTAGTGCCCCACATGGGGTATGGCGCCCGGCCTAGGAAGGATCTTCTGAATAAAAAAAAGGTGCACTCACTGGGGGAGATTTATCAAACATGGTGTAAAGTGAAACTGGCTCAGTTGCCCCTAGTAACCAATCAGATTCCACCTTTCATTTTCCAAAGAGTCTGTGAGGAATGAAAGGTGGAATCTGATTGGTTGCTACCGGCAACTGAGCCAGTTTCACTTTACACCATGTTTGATAAATCTTCCCCAATGTTTTTTACTCAGTGCAGTCATGTCAACAGATGGTCCCAGAATAATGGTGATTGGATCAATTTTCTTTTACATCAGAGGCAGTATGAAATGTGTAATACATCATTTGCCCTGTGGAGGCGCTGCAAAGAAATTCTGCACTTGCTGCCAGGTTCCCACAGTTTACAGCTTTTTGTTGGCTGTACCTGGCGCTTGTGGTGGGTTCAGTATAAGATGTATGGGACTCTCCCAACCGTCCACCAGCAGATGATGTTGGTGGTGATAGGAGTCGGGCATGATAGAAAATCACTGCCTGACCACTTTGTACTCAGAGAGATAAGTCGCAGCCAGAACTCTCTGGCTGCAGCTTAACCTTCCTCTCCCTATAGACCATAGGTGGCAAACTCGCAGCCCTCAAGCTATAGCAAAACTACAGATCCCATCATGCCTGGACAGCCAAAACTTTAGTTGTTCAGGCATTTTGGGAACTGTAGTTTGCGGCGGTGAAATAGTGGCTGCCGCATCGCCGGAGCGTCGGTGCGTTAGGACGCATCTTGCAGCGTCCTGATGGACCGCAGCTCCGGCGATGCGGCGCCGCACCAATTCAATCGAATATAGCGCCGGATGCCTCGCCGGGCAGGACGCATGCCGTTCGGCTCTGGCATCCGGCGTTCAGGCAAATAGCAGCACAGTGTAAAGAAATAAACATATCTCTCCCCCTGTGTACTCTCCCCCTCCCCTATAGTCCCCCCCTTGGTCCCCCAGTAGTATATCGTCCCCCCTGTTGCTCCTCCAGTAGTATATAGCCCCCCTGTTGCCCCCCCAGTAGTATTTAGCTCCCCTGTGCGCTCTCCCCCAGTAGTATATAGCCCTGCTGTGTGCTCTCCCCCAGTAGTATATAGCCCCCCATGTGCGCTCTCCCCCTCCCAATTAGCTCCCTTGTGCGCTCTCCCCCTCTCAATTAGCCCCCCTGTGCGTTCTCCCCCTACCATATAGGCCCCCTGTGAGCTCCCCCAATTAGTATATAGCCTCCCTGTGCGCTCTTCCCCAATAGTATATAGCCCCCCATGTGCGCTCTCCCCCTCCCAAATAGCCCTCCTGTGCGCCCTGCCCTTGTAGTTTAGAGCCCCCTGTGAGCTCCCTTAATTAGTATATAGCCCCCCTGTGCGCTCCCCCGCAAATCCCATTGAAAAGGACAGGAAAACATACTGGGGAAAAAAATGTCAACTGATGAGAGCAACTTGTGACAACTGATGGCAACTGATGGCAACTGATGGTTTTTAATGAAAAGAAGGATAGAAAGTTGTGACAGTTGTGGTCAGTTTTTAGACAAAAAACGCAACTGGTGCAAACTTATGTAAGGGAATGTTCATATCGCTTTTTTGTCCACACGTCGGGCTGCAGGACTCAAAAGCGTAGTCGACTACGCTTTTGAGTCCTGCATAAAATCCGTGTACGTCCGGTAAATGAGTAGAACGTTGTCACATAAACACTCCGTCCTGCTCATTCAAGGCAATGTGGCCGTCGGCTGGGCAGAGGGATGCAAGTTGGGCGGTACTGCAGCATCCTTTTCTCACTGATTCCCGACGTGCAGCCCGACGTGTGAACAAAAACGTGATATGAACATACCCTAAACCCAGCCTTAATGAGTGATGTTACTTTTTTCTTTATTGTGTGGTTGGGTAGAACTTTGTGTCTCCCTGATAGATTTATTAAATACTGAAGTGTTGCCACTGTGACCCAGAGACTTTTTCTATTGCATTTCTAAGAGCAGTAAAGTAATCTGCATCACACACTAGGAAATGTAAATGATTTCAATCAGAGAATCCTAATTCATTAACAAATAAGTTTTCTGCCAAGATATCTTTGAAGGGGTAGTCCAGCGAATTTTTTTTTTTTTCGAATCGACTGGTACCAAAAAGTTATATAGTCTGACACAATGCTCTCTGCTGTCACCTCTGTCCATGTCAGGAACTGTACAGAGCAGTAGCAAATCCCCATAGAAAACCTCTCCTGCTCCGGACGGTTCCTGACATGGACAGAGGTGGCAGCAGAGAGCACTGTGTCAGACTGGAAAGAATACATCACTTCCTATAGGACATACAGCATCTGATAAGTACTGGTAGACTGAAGAATTTTAAAATGAAGTTATTTACTAATCTATATAACTTTCTGGTACGAGTTGATTTAAATTAATAATAAAAATCCGCTGGAGTTCCCTTTTAAGGAAATAAAAACAACCAGAAGCAGTGCTTCTAATGGTCTCAGTTTGCCCATTGTAAATCTTTGTACAGTTTGGGCCCATGAAGGGAGCAGGACTTATCAGGAACTTATCAGTATTTGTCCAACAAAGACAAAAGTGTCCAGGAGTGGAGACTATGCGGTAGTGTACAAGGACTATATGGCTTCATAGTAGTGAGCCATCATTACAGCAATATTTTCCCTGAGCACTATATATACATCACATTGAGATGTTGCCTATTATTCTATATACTCAAAATGTAAGGATATATGTTCTAAATAGGACACCTATGTTGTTCATGTGGAGAGAGAGGCAACTTTGGTTGGTACCAACCCCTTTGAGTGGCAACAACCCATACAAACAATGATGCAAACAGACTGGGGATCTGGCTTAAAAAGGCATAATGGGAAAGCAGCAAAGGCACAAGCATTATAATGGGGGGGGGGGGGGTCTAGTTTGCACCTTTCTGTGGGCCGCCATCTCTTCTATGTAAGCCACTACGTCAATGCTCTTCTCCCTCCCTTAGTCTGCTCTGCCTGTGTAACTGCGAAGGCTTCACTGCAGTTCTGTATTTCTGTTCATGGATCAGGTAGTTTATAATAAATCAGACTGATGCAGATATATAGACATATGGCTGCAGGGGCCTCATATAAAAGCCATTAAAGACATTCAAATATTCACTCAAAGTGTGTGCGGCAGGATTGCACAAGGTTCATATAATGCTAATATATTCTTCACAAAGTTAAGCGCCTTTGTTTGTAAAATCATTGAATTGCACCAATAAAATCTACCATACACAGAAGCCAAATGACTATTAGCCCGCTCCTGGATCATCATTGTATCCCATTTATTTATAAATCCCTGTCAAGATAAATTAGTCAGAGGGGTGAACTTACTTTGACTCTGCAATCTTTTTGCATCGGTTTGTCAAAGGCGTCACAACACCACTATGTCCTCTTGTTAACATTTAGATGATGGGGTTGGCTGTAGGCCCAGCCCCAGTCACTTCACACTTGCCTGTACATGGATATGCAGAAAATCTGTGAACCAAAATATTATGTGCAGTCCTCTCTGTACTAATCCCCCTGAATGGCAACAGGTTGTCCTAGCACTGTCCACTTCATCTCCTGCTCATCCGTGCGCACCCGCTTTTGTAGAGTGCGCATATTAGGCTCTCTGTTCTGAAGCCGCCAGTAATGACTTATAGGAGAGGATTTACTAGAGCTGGGGCAGCAATTCGATTTCAGCGGGTTTGGACGTTTTCTGTTTGCCGTATTGTCCAAGTTCTTCTGAACACTAGGGTTTTTGTGAATTTGATCACTAGGGGTATATACAGACTGAGATCTGACGATGATTCCTGTTGATGTCTGTGATCTACAAAACCAATGCAAAAATGCATCAGTATGGAGTAACTTTAAAGTTACATGACGGTTTATATCTATGGGATCATTATGATCCCATAAGCTGATGTCTTAAAACGACGTGGGCATTGAGGAATCAATGATCCCAGGTCATGAAAGGGTTAAATGAACCACACTAAAGTAGCTAAACGAATTCAGTCATTTAGATGTTTCACTGTCTTCCTTCTCCGGTCTCCAGTGTTTCTATTGCCACCTCCAGCCTGCTCAGTGACTGAGACAGGACACCACCGTGGCCAGTGATTTGCTGAGTGGGCTGTCACTCCTGAGACCAAAGTGACAGCCCGCTAAGCTAATCCCCGTCTATGGCGCTGTCCCATCTCAGTCAGTTGATAGACTGAGCAGGCTGAAGGCGGTTGGAGACTAAGGAGATCTGTAGGAGGACACCAGAGGAGCGTGGACAGGTATCCATACCCTTTTTTATGTGTATTAGACTGTGTGGCCGTCATCTTTACAAACTTTTTGCAAACACTGCAAAAAGTTTGTAAGGAATCTCAGTTGGTAAGATTCAGCGCACTCGTCTCTAGTATGGATCCATCTTTTCACTGGATTTGAGCAAAAGAAATTCTACAACTGCATCACTGTACTTTCCTTTTTAAATGGATTCTTGGTTTGAAGGCCCCAATGTGGTATGAACTGCACAGCTAACAACTCATCTACACTGGGTGAGAAGACGCCATCATACTAGCATAACTACTATTGCCAAACATAGAGGATTTCCAACACTAATGAAATATAAATCACATCATAGCAAATGTCGAAAGACTTTCTTATTAAAGAAGGGAATGCCCATGAAAATCCTATTATTAATCCTAATGTAGGTGATAATCCCAATGTAAAATATATGGCAGATATTTGAGCTGTATCCAGATCAAACCTCCCTGTGGTGTTATAGGGGACTATATCATTGGATCCTCACTGAATATTAGGAGTTGACATTCACTCCCTACGATTTTGGAACTGAATTTCTGGAATGATTGTTGAAAGTTGTTTATTGGGTTTTGGTTGTTTATATGGATATGGGATACAACTAAATGGTTCTCTGTGTTTAGCAAGTGGGCAAAGTTATTACTAGTCCCTATTGCTTTTATGGCAACAACATATACAACAATAAGACACAGCAGTGTATGCACTAAAACTACAACCCCCAGTGTTGGCTGTCTGGACTAGCTGGGGACTGTAGTTTTGCAACAGCTAGAGAAACATGGGTTAGAGAAGACATATACAGAAGTTGTCCTTGACCCCAATGGAGTTTAGAATTTATACAGAAACACACAAGCCCTATTCACTTCTAAGCATTTGGACTCATACTGCCACGGCCGCGGCTGCGGCCCGTGTTCCGGGCCGCCGCCGCGACCTCCTCCTGCCCCATGCAGCCGCCTGGGTCCTTGTGCAGGGACCCGGCGCTGCTGCTAGTTCGGCCGCTGGGGGCGCCTCACCTCTCCTCCGCTCCGGTCTCCATCTGTGCCGGCCGGCGCGCGCGTCCCCGCCACCTAGGGCGCGCGCGCGCCGGCTGTTTCAGATTTAAAGGGCCAGTCCGCCCCTAATTGGTAGTTGCACCCAATCACTCCCTATAAATCCCAGCATGCCCTGTCCCTCGTGTTGGAGCCTCTACATGCTTCCCATAGCGTTTGGCCCAGCTCCCTGTTGTTCCTGATTCCTATCCGCTACCTGGTCCCTAGTCCCTGTTCCTGATTCCTATCTGCTACCTGGTCCCTAGTCCTTGTTCCTAGTTCCTGCTCCCCTGTCACACCATTGCTCCTGTGTTCAGCCTGTCACCTGCGGTTACACCTACAGACCTTTGCCAGCACCATCTCCCGCCTACTGCTCCTGCCACGCCTCGCCTGCTGTCACTAGCAACCAAGCCAGGGGTAGCGACCTGGGGGTCGCCTGCCGCAGCAAGTCCATCCCGCCTTGCGGCGGGCTCTGGTGAAAACCAGCGGCCCCTTAGACTCCGCTCCCTGGTGAGGTTACTGCCATCGCTGTTGACGGTCCAGTGGATCCACTACTCCAGGCGTTACACATACTTATACAAACACATGGGGGGGGGGGGGGCTATCAATGTTTTTTGTGTAGGCTTTGGTAAAAGTTTTTTGTAGATGTCTGCAAAAAATTCTGACTTTTAATGTGCCTTGTGCAAATATTTTGAACAATATGCGAAAAAATTGCAACTTTTTAGCACCCGTTTTATAGTAAAACCCTTGATAAAGTCCGCCAATGTTGAATAGCCAAACTTCATGCAGATGTTGCCCTTGGTGGGAATCCAAGCCAGGACCCGAGTCTTCTTCAGTCCCTCAGATATGCTCCCCAAAAGCAGCACTGGCACAGAATTTCTAACAAAGAGGTTATGGCAAGATTACAGGAGGACATCTATTGGTCAGCATAGTATTAAATTCCTGGACAACCCTTTTAAATGTTGCCATGTTGCTGGAGGTGTAAAACCCCTTTAAGCCTCTACACATAATTTATAAGCATATCTATCTTGTTTGTCTACACGATGGATATCAAATTCTGGCATTTATAGATTTAACACTCATTACTTATCAGCAAACAGCAGGTTAAAAAAAAAAGCTGTAAAGTGGTGTAGCAAAACCGTATGAAAACTGACATTTTAGTCAATGAGCTCAAAGACAGAATCAGAGGCAATTAAACAGCTGCTAGATCTAAGTGCCCTGAATTTGGCAGGGAAGGCGTCATACAGCACAGTACATAAAACACAGCCATAAATCACCGCACATTTTTGTGACTTCCCTTTTGTGCTGCACAATGGTAAAAGAGGAAAACATTGTTTTAAGTGAGTCTATTTTCTAAATGAGTGAGCATTGTTATTCCAGGTATATAAGTGCGGCCCCATTATCCAGCCCTACTCTTGGAATAACACTGGTTCCATTTTGTGCCAACAGTTATTTGTGTGTTTGCATCTTCTTCCTAACAATCCGATAGTATGAATACTGATGGGCAGACATGATCTCTTCCATCACCAAAGACAGAGAGATGGATGGATAAATGATAGGTAGATAGATAGATATGTATGTCAAGATATTGCGCAGCACACCAGCATTTGTGAAAAAGGTGATTTATTCCAAAAAGTACAAAAAATACAAAAGATGGCATCTTTTGTATTTTTTGTACTTTTTGGAATAAATCACCTTTTTCACGAATGCTGGTGTGCTGCGGAATATCTCGACATACTTCTGGGGATCCCCGAGCCAGGGGACTGACTCCGTGCATGCACTTTTGGATGTGTGGCTTCATCCTGTTTCTAGATAGATAGATAGATAGATAGATAGATAGATAGATAGATAGGAGATAAATGATAGATAGATAGATAGATAGATAGATAGATAGATAGATAGATAGATAGATAGATAATACATAGATAATAGATAGATAGAAATAGATAGATAGGAGATAGATAGATAGATAGATAGATAGATAGATAGATAATAGATAGATAGATAGATAGATAGATAGATAGATAGATAGATAGATAGGAGATAGATAGATAGATAGATAGATAGATAGATAATAGATAGATAATAGATAGATAGAAATAGATAGATAGGAGATAGATAGATAGATAGATAGATAGATAGATAATAGAGAGATAGGCGATAGATAGATAGATAGATAGATAGATAGATAGATAGATAGATAGATAGATACAGAGGAGAAAGGAGCCGCACTTCTTCACAGGTGTAGCGGGTGCAGTAGGATGCAAATCCCTTGGCTGGGGGGATCCCCAAGTATCACACGAAAATCCAAAGCACTCCAGCATAAGGTGAAAAAAGGTAGTGGTTTATTACAAAAATGTGCAGAAACACAGGATGCAACGTTTCAGTTCTCTCACAGAATGCTTAATAATGGTTCTGTGAGAGAACTGAAACGTTGCATCCTGTGTTTCTGCACATTTTTGTAATAAACCACTACCTTTTTTCACCTTATGCTGGAGTGCTTTGAATTTTCGTGTGATAGATAGATAGATAGATAGATAGATAGATAGATAGATAGATAATAGGGGTTTCACAAGTTTTATGGTCCAAAAACACAAAGCTGTATTACAGATCCATAGTGCCGCTATATGATACAAATTGTTGTCGGGCGGCAGGGATAGATAGATAGATAGATACATAATAGATAGATAGGAGATAGATAGATAGATAGATAGATAGATAGATAGATAGATAGATAAATAGATAGATAGATAGATAGATAGATAGATAGATAGATAGAAGATAGATAGATAGATAGATAATAGATAGATAGGAGATAGATAGATAGATAGATAATATATAGGAGATAGATAGATAGATAGATAGATAGATAGATAGATAGATAGATAGATAGATAATAGATAGATAGGAGATAGATAGATAGATAGATAGATAGATAGGAGATAGATAGATAGATAGATAGATAGATAGATAGATAGATAGATAGATAATAGGAGTGTCACAAGTTTTATGGTCCAAAAACACAAAGCTGCATTACAGATCCATAGTGCCGCCATATGATACCTCCATTAAAAGAGAAGTCTAGCCATAACAAATTGTTGTCGGGCGGCAGGGGAGAAAATGAGCATGATTGATTTCTTACCTCTCTCCATGCCCGCGATGTGCCGCCTGACCGACCTCCGGACCCGGGCCGTAAGGCATTATCCCCTGAGTTGTGATGACATCATGACACTGTCACTGATTGGCTGAGCGGGCTGTGAATCAGCCAGGTCGTGACATCGGCTAAGATGAAGATCCCAGAAGCCGGTGCTGGACAGGCATGGGGAGAGGTGAGTTAACATTGTTTGTTATGTTCCCCCAGTGTCCTGCTTCTTCCCAAAATGATAGAAGCCCCAGACTTCTTTAGGCATCATATTTTACTTTAGAAGCAGCACAAGAAAACCGTAGTAATATTTCATGCAAGGGAACCTTTTCTCACAACATTTGCAGGAAAAAAAAAACTTCCATAAAACCACAAAATCTGTGGAACACTGGGGCGCAGTATGTACCCATACCATGCTATAGGGGCCAAAGACAACTCTGTATAGCACAGATCCATAATATAGCTGAATGCTATCCATGTGTGGTAACACTAGAAACAAACAAGAGGGCGCTTCCTAGTGCAATACAATCAGCAAAGGGGAGCACACACAAAATTATATTGAAATTAGCTCACCTAGTGGAACTCACTGTGTCAGGAATATGCAAGACAGAACGTCTCGATACAGATATATCGTGCCACGTGGTCCTCTACGAAATCCCAAGCGCAGGTGAGCGGTTACCACAGTCCATGGTAGATGCAGTAGAGATGGACCATGAATTGACAGGCACAAATAATTTATTAAATAGCGCTTATTAATAAATTATGTGTGCTCCTGAATTGATGGTCTATCTCTACCACGTGCATCTACCACGGACTCTGGCAACTGCTCACCTGCGCTTGGGATTTCGTAGAGGACCACGTGGCACGATATGTCTGGATCAAGACGTTCTGTCTTATATGTGTGGTAACAGGGACTCTAAAAAGGTGAGTAGCAAAGAGGCAGCTAAATGACAATGGATGGGGATCATGCAGGTAAATACTACTTTTTTGAGCCAAATAGCCCCTTTAAAGGGGTACTCTAGAGAAAGAAACATTTTTTCAATCAACTGGTGTCAGAAAGTTATGCAGATTTGTATTTATTCTATTTAAAAAAAAAACCTCAAGCCTCCAGCTGCTGTATGCTCTGCAGGAAGAGGTGAATTATTTCCAGTCTGGCACAGTGTTCTCTGCTGCCACCTCTGTCTGTGACAGGAACTGTCCAGAGCAGTAGCAAATCCTTATAGAAAACCTCTCTTTCTATATTCTTTGTTAACCCATATGTTAGCTTGTTGTACAAACATGTTGACTTTACTGTTGGAACTAAAGTAAGTGCTTATAGATTTTCTCTTTTGTAATATGTTCTTAAAAAAACTAATAAAAACATTGAACCAGAAAACATCTCATGCTATGGACAGTTCTTGTGAGAGTTGGCACAATAGACCATATCAGACTGGATAAAATGCACCACCTCCTGTGGGACATACAGCAGCTGATAAGTACTGGAAGGCTTAAGATTTTTAAATAGAAGAAATATACATATCTGTATAACTTTGTGCCACCAGTTGATTGATAAAATGTTTTCCTCTGGAGTACCCTTTTAAGTCTCCTTTAATAGTAAGATATCAAAGTTTATGGGGACTTTTATGGAGTTATAGGGAAAACAAAAAATACTACGACATGTCCGGTCATTGCTCCTTGAGGATGTTGTGCTGTATAAA
Source organism: Dendropsophus ebraccatus (assembly GCF_027789765.1). Lineage (NCBI taxonomy): Eukaryota > Metazoa > Chordata > Amphibia > Anura > Hylidae > Dendropsophus > Dendropsophus ebraccatus. The sequence goes on from NC_091461.1 coordinate 38,116,912, forward strand.
GGCAGCAGGATGTGCACCTATAGTTCTGTACTACCTGGGTGTCTCTGTACTGTAGTCTTCATTAGAGATGAGTGAATCGTGAGCATGCTCGAGTTCATGCAATCCTGAATGCTCGGCATTTGATTACCGGTGGCTGAAGAAGTTGGATGCAGCCCTAGAGTCCTAAAACATGGATATAGCCTATGGCCTATGGCTGTGTCCATGTTTTCCAGGCAGCCTAAGGGCTGCATTCAACTGTAGCCACTGGTAATCAAATGAGCATTCACATTCAGATAAACCCGAATGTGCTCAATATTCACTCATCTCTAATATAGACTATACATAGCTGGAATAGGACACCCATAGAAGTGTATGGAGCTTTAGTGTACATTCATTTGCCTCCAACATCATATGAAGGCACAAAGGTCTTTTTCTGTTTCTCTACTTTTGTTGTATACATCAGTGTACCGACGGAACAGCATGCCAATGTATACCACTGGAAACCCAACCTGTCCATTCAGGTTAATGGACCAATCACAGTCTCCTAGTCACTATGCATGGTCCTTTTTCGAGCATATACTATCATTTTGTGGGGCTAAGTCCAGGCAGCCATACATCTGACCCCTACAAAACACTATGAGGGAGATTTATCAAACATCATAGAGAGAAACAGTGAAGCAGTTCATATCAACCAATGAGATTACAGCTTTCATTTTTAAAATGGTCCTTTAAAAATTAAAGCTGAAATGTGATTGGTTGCTATGAGAAACTGCTCCACTGCTCCTCCGCCCAAAGTTTGATCAATCTGTAAACTGGGTATAAGCCTTGAAACTGCTTTGTAAAGCAAAATGTGGCGCTGATCACCTGTTAGGCAGATTTCAGCCATTAAAATATTGATATCATTCATGAACCAAGAGGATTAAAGGGGTTATCCAGCGCTACAAAAACATGGCCACTTTTCCCCCGCTCTTGTCTCAGGTCAGGTGTGGTTTGCAATTAAGCTCCATTTACTTCAATGGAACTGAGTTTCAAAACCCACCCAACCTGGAGACAAGAGCGGGGCAAAAGTGGCCATGTATTTGTAGCGCTGGATAGCCCCTTCAAGCCACATTCCCAGAAGAACGAATGAGGCCAAAATCATACCCCCAATTTTTCACTGATAGCCTCAAAATCTTGCAACGCTGCATGGATATTGACGGCAGCATGGACGCATGGTTTTGGCCACATTCAGGCCTCATTCACATGTTCAGTGATTTTTCTGGGCCGCAAAACCTCCCCCTATTTTTTCTACATGATCCATGGAAAATCATCTGTATTTGGCATCCGTTTTTGTATCCAGAAAATGTAAACAGTATTTGCTTAGATTTGGTCCGTGTTTTTTTACGGATGTCACGGATGTGAAAAAATACGTATCCCATAAACTTCTATTGGTCGTTCATACCACAATCACAGTCCGCACTAGGATATGTCCTATTTTTGATTGTACGGATTGCAGATCTGAGAAAAAGCCAAATATGTGAATAGCTCAATAGAAGTCAATGGGCAATAAGTAGAGCCGTAATTGCGCATAACAATATGGGAACGCGAGAGCCGGTAAATTTATCAGGACTGTTTCTTATTCTTTAGAATATTAAATGACTGCAAGCCGAGATCTTGGAAATCACAAGGAATGGATACAGGAAATGGTAAACTTATTATACCAAGAATAACCTTTTTATATGACATGATTTCATCAAGTGATTGGGAATTGGAAAAAATTTGAGGCGCATTGCAATTTTAGTTTGTTTTCTATGGCAAATTTAATTATGGTCACAATGTGCTTTAATAAGAAAAATCAGATGATGCTTGTGTACAGCCATGTCTAAAACCATGGAATCCCAGGGAGATCAAACAACTGTGTTCTTAAGGAAATGTACATGTCAATAAATCAAAGTAAATTAACAGCGGACAATCCCTCAATGGTCTGTGAAATGTACAATTATCACTAGAAGTGGAAAGCTTGTAGCTGGGGGCATTGATCTGGGGGGAGCAGCAGTTTATGCAAGATTGATAATTAATCATCTATCAATATACTTATTTCTTAGACTATTTGATGCTCATTTTTTTCACATGTTTTTTTCTTAAAATTGGCCATTAATGATTTAAAATAACTGGTTGACATGTAATTGGACACTTGTCCATTTACAGTACATGGTACAATGGGTTTTAAGCATGTGTCTGTCCATATGGCTATGTTCACACAATGTCAAAAATAGAGAAAAGGCGGCTGATTTTGATATTTAAAAAAAAAGTCTGTGTTTTAACTGACTGCAACGGCAATGCATTGAAGTCAATGGAAAGACGAACGTCCAATGCACACAATGTATTGAATAATGGACGTTTTTACTGTGGACGTCAAAATAATGAACATAATCATTATTTTCGGACGTCTTTTGCAAACAGCGGACCTCTTTTATTAGTTGTTCACACACAGTTTTTCTTTTTCTACTGCTCTTTCTTCGTTTTTACTATTACATTCAATGGACTTTTCAACTAAGCCGCATCCAAAGGTCAATTAGTAACCCAAACTAGAATAATGTACCAACAGCCCTCATTGCAGACAGGTAAATGACGTCCATTATTTTAGACTCAGAATAACGGACATCATTTTAAACAGAGCTGAAAAAACTTTGTGTGAACATAGCCGATAGGTGATTTCTTTATTTTTTGGGGGAATTCCTGAACTTACTATAGATTCTGGCTTAGAAGGAGGAGTAGGGTGAACACTGACTGAATCTGTTCTGCAGCCACACCTTTGGCTATTATATAGGGGTGAAAACACATGATCAGGTGGTGTTGCAGTTGTATTGCAGTTTTTGACTGCATCACATCAGTTTCCAATAGTAAGTAATGGAAGAACCACCAACAACTGCAACGCAACCTGATCACGTGTTTTCAGTATTCACCCATATACTGTATAGTACATGTGGCATTTACTGAATACGGCTATGTTCACTTACATGCCACATACCATGAATAATCCTATTTACAATGGGATCGGTTCTAACAATAATTTTCCTTCTAGTAGTTTTCTGTAACACAGAGGCAAACAGAGCTGGATCACGGAATATATGGGAACAAGGCCTTACAGATACTTACAGGCCTTACTGTCAGTCATTGTTACACATTTGGCCACTGTACACATAATGGGGGAGAGTTATCAAACATGGTGTTAAGTGAAACTGGCTCAGTTGCCCCTAGCAACCAATTAGATTCCACCTTTCATTTTCCAAAAAGTATGTGAGGAATGAAAGGTGGAATCTGATTGGTTGCTAGGGGCAACTGAGCCAGTTTCACTTTATACCATAACTTGTAGTAGAAGAAAAACGAGAGTGCACTCATCATTAAAACTTGCTTTTATTCAATCCATTAAAATCGCATCCAAGCAATCCATAGCAGATGACGGCATGGCACGCCAGCACCCTCCACTGATCGTTACAGCTGTTTCGTGCTAATCACAGCACTTCCTCCTTCCTCGGTCAGAGGAAGTGCTGTGATTAGCCCAAAGGGTCCCTAAGTACCCCGTAGTGCCGACCACTCTATCTACACTACTTCACTTTATACCATGTTTGATAAATCTCCCCCATAATCTATATATCTATATCTGTATAGAACATTTACCATGTTTATTGACCACACTGTTTTTAATAACCCCTTTTAAGAGTCAACCTATTTTTGGGCCTTCTGAATCAAGTGCTTTTTCATGATCACTTTCCAAGACCCATCGTTTCTTTCATTTCTCCATAAGGAAAGTTACTTTTTAACGTTTAATAACGTTTTTTGGTGGGAGCCTTTTTTTGTACTAGATTATTGATCTTAAAGGGGTGCTCTGCTTATAACTTCAGTGTCGGCTGAGAGTGGTCTTTCAACATGTGTAATAGGAGCTGTGGCAGCAGACCGCAGCTGATTTCAATAGGCAGCCCGGATTATCTAAGGATCGTCCGGGCAGCCCCTCCTGCTGTTCCCCACTTGCTATTTCTGTGTCATAGCAGAGGCAGTGAGCAAGAAACAAGCAAGAGGCGAGCCTTTAATACGGCCTCTAGGCTGAGTTTGCATATATCTGAGGTATCAGGCCCAATTTTTTGGTAAAGAATTGAGCACAACTGGTGAAAACATGTATCAGTCATCGTCTAGAGACATGCAGCAAGATACCTTCTCCTATCTGACAAGTGGACGAGTCCAGCATTACAAATAACATGCCAGATGCCACCAAAGAACCCATTGAGAACAATAGCAGCAGTTCTGATATGCGTTTTCTTCTTGTGCTTTTCTACTATGCTGGAGGAAACTCCACTGGATCACTTGTTATATTGAAATGATACATGGTTACACTTGTAAGTATGATGTTTTGGAATATTAATTGCACACCAAGAAAAAGTTCATTTTCTTAGGCTCCTTGTTTTATTCTCATATTTATAAGAATGGCAAGCATGGCCTTTGGCAGGGTCAAGTAGATGATAGAACAGAAAGCATCCCTGTCTGTGATTAAAGGTTGTAGCATGCTACTTCTTAGTCATAGAGTGGCATACATTGCTAATTGACTCTTATTGTAAAATACGTTTTTATGATGCATAAGCTAAACATATTCAAATAGCATGATGTGAACAGAGTCTTACAGACATCCTCTTCCCTAGCAGCATTGTTTCTAGGACAGAATACCTCCATGGTATGGTGCTATATGCCATGCCATATGCCATGTGCATGATGCCTGAAGCCATATGTATTATAGAGTACATTATTATAAGCTGATCATATAAGCGGTGATACATCAGCAATGAAGAAATGGCTGTGTGCTCTCAGGTTATCTTGTAAACATGTCAGTGCTCGTATCAACATCAACAGAATATATCAACACAACATACATAGCTATAGATAGCTGCACAAACAAAAAGATAGATAGATAGATAGATAGATAGATAGATAGATAGATAGATAGATAGATAATGGATGGATGGATAGATAGATAGATAGATAGATAGATAGATAGATAGATAGATAGATAGATAACATTTTTAGGCTGGGTTCACACACAGTATATTTCAGGCAGTATTTGGTCCTCATGTCAGGTCCTCATAGCAACCAAAACCAGGAGTGGATTAAAAACACAGAAAGGCTCTGTCCACACAATGTTGAAATTGAGTGGATGGCCGCCATATAACGGTAAATCACTGCCATTATTTCAATACAACAGCCGTTGTTTTAAGATAACAGCAAATATTTGCCAATAAATGACGGCTATCCACTCAATTACAACATTATGTGAACAGATCCTTTCTGTGCTTTCAATCCACTCCTGGTTTTGGTTGCTATGAGGACCTGACATGAGGACCAAATACTGCCTGAAATATACTGTGTGTGAACCCAGCCTTAAAGGGGAACTATCAGTCGGTAAGACGTATCTAATCTGCTGGTAGCCCCCTATAGCGCCCGCAGGATGCTGAGGAGGAAGGTGTGTAACTTTCCTTCCTCTCACTGTCCGCCCCCAACTGCTTCATCCAGCCCACCGACTCCATTGATATCAATAGAGCAGGCGGGCTATATGATGCAGTGGGGTGGGCAGTGCTCCTAACAGTGCTCCAGGACGAAGATTATGCTAACTAACAGCGTGGGATCGGTGCCGAAGAGGAAGGTAAGAGACATACCTTCCTCCTCAGCGTCCCAGGTGCTATAGGGGGTTATCAGCAGATCAGATTCGTCTAACCTGCTGATAGCTCCCCTTTAAATATACAGGTACACTCATTAGCTATTGGTGCATTTGGGAACCAATTAAACACATTTACACTACTTCCTAAGGGGCAAAAAAACATCTTGGTTTTGAAACTACTCGGTACTCAACCAGCCTTCAAGACCAGATTGTGGTTGTGTACCGAGTTACCACTGTACAGCAAAGAAATGTTTTAGGATTAGATTAATTGGTCCTTTCAGTGATCCACTGCCTGAATTCAGTGCAGAAAAAGGGCGAGAGGGGCAGCTGGGTACAGATGACAAGAGGGGTGCAGGAAATGGGTCTCTAAAATGTCTGCCTTCTCCCTCCCCTTCCTGTACTGCAGTAGGTTACAGACTCCAGAGCTTCTTTCCAGCTGTTGTAACTTGAATCAAGCAGCAACACTGTTGGGGTGGATAGAAAAGTGGGGGGTAGGGAGTGCAGAGTGCTGCACCAGAAGGAAGGAGACCTGGCTCACCATAGTTTCCCTCCAATTCTGAGATGTGGCAGAGATGTTATGTAGATGTAAACATACATACTGTGTGTAACTATATGCATGTAGTGTATATGTATGTAGTGTGTGTGTGTAATGTGTATTTATGTGTAATTTGTATATACATACATGTATACACATGTATGTAATGTGTGAATGTTTAATGTGTTTGCATATGTGTAATGTGTATAAAGTATATGCCTATGTTCGCACATAGTATTTCCATCAGTCTTTTTTTAACCAAAACCAGTAGTGGATTGAAAACACAAAAACTGTGCAAATCTTTCCATTATAATTTTGCCCTGTCAGTTCCACTCCTGATTTTGGTTTAAAAAAGACTGATGCAAATACTATGTGTGAACATGGCCTATGTGTGTAAAGCGTGTATGTATTTGTGTATGTTATGCATATGGTTACATTATGTATACTTGTCTAGGCAGTGTGTATCTGTACATACTGTATTTAAAAAAAAGAGTTGTGTCATCATTATTCTTTCTAATAGTTAATAAAATTAATACATTGAGGGTGCGTTCACAAGTACAGGATCTGCAGCAGATTTGATGGTGCAGATTTGAAGTTGCAGATTCAATGCAAAGTAACTCGGGGCCATCAAATCTGCTGCGGATCTGCTGCAGATCCTGTACGTGTGAACGCACCCTAAATTACTTACATTTTTTATACCATTTGCGCAAAAAACATGTAAAATTTAGGCTCTAGTTCCAATACTGTCCATATATGTGGTATAGTAGTATTATTTATGCTTGTAGTGACCACTATGTATAACTGGCAAGCCAAGATTTTCAACGTAACTTTGCCATTTCTAAATGTATATACCATACTGGATCTGTAATAATAATTCAGGTTGAATATAATTTCTATCTATCTATCTATCTATCTATCTATCTATCTATGACTATATAGTTGTTCATGTCTTTTGTGCAGTTACATGGTGAAATCAATGTGAAATATTTATAGAGATAATGAAAAAGATAGATAACGGGATAATAGATATAGGGACACAAGATAGATAGATATGAGATAGATAGATAGATAGATAGATAGATAGATAGATAGATAGGAGATAGATAGATAGATAGATAGATAGGAGATAGATAGATGGATAGATAGATAGATAGATAGATAGATAGATAGAAGATAGATAGATAGATAGATAGATAGATAGATAGATAGATACATAGATAGATTTAAAAAAAAAAAAAAAAGATTAACAATAAATACAAAACGTAATTGTTAATTTTCTCTGAAATAGTAAAATACAATGATCAAGGCCTGGACAAGATTGTGACATATAACTAGTAGACATATGATCTGTAGAATCTATCGTTGATCCAGTCCTAATATTTATTAGGATTATGTTGCTAGAAACAAATTCACATTTGAATATAGCGACAGATGAAATAAATAATGGAAATGCTTTAAGAATTCCAAAACCAACACTTAAAAAGAAGTAACAACAATGACTTTCAGTGGATGTACAGAATGTAACATCTAAAAGAAAAGGCTTACATTCTGCTAAAGGGACACACGATTTCTTTAGACTGCTTATAGTAAGTCTAAACGTATTATCAAATCCATCAAGACACATACAACAACTGTACCGCCCATACTAGACTCAACGATAAAATCACTGGACATACGCTGGAGGTAATTGTTGACAGTAAGGATATGTTCACACAACGTCAAAAATGGAGAAAAGGTGTCTGATTTTTATGTTTAAAACAACATCCGTTTTTGCCGCGCTTTAACTGACTGCAATGGCAATGCACTGAAGTCAATGGGAAGACGGACGTCCAATGCACACAACGGACGTTTTTGCCGCCGACATCAAAATAATGAACACGATCATTATTTTCAACGCCTTTTGCAAACAGTGGACGTTTTTAATTAGTTGTTCACACACAGTTTTTCTTCTGTCACCGTTCTTTCTCCATTTCACTATTAAAGTCAATGGACTTTTCAATTAAGCCGCACCCAAAGGGCAATTAGTAATCCCAAACTAGAATAATGTACCAGCAGCCATCATTGCACTAAGGGAAGACCAGGCAGCTAAATGGCGTCTGTAATTTTTGACACAAACTAACGGATGTCATCTTAAATGGAGCTGAAAAAACGTTTGTGAACATAGCCTGACAGTATAAAAGATATATTTTCTCTATGTATAATATAGTCAAAATTGCCACAATTCATTTGGATTAATAACTCCATTCAGCTTCTTTCCACCTTTAGATAGCTATATATGAAATTGGGACTGTATAGCACCTTAAAACGTCTGTGTTCAGAAGTCCTTATAGCTTTGCACTGTTTTCTATAGAGTGTATGTGTATGCCCATTTCTGTAAATAGACCTGACCTGCATTACCAGACACAGACAGGAGTGGCACTCTGATTGGCAGAAAAAAGACCTTTTTTTTAGAGCTATAGCTTCAGTGAGAGCCACGACCAATCACTTAGCAGGTGCTCATATATGAGATCTTTCTAAATGTTAATAAATCCAGATCCTTAGAATGATCCTAGACCTTTCCTATCCTTTGGTACAGTATACATGTTGTCTCCAACAAGGGATTCTCAAGGTGTTGCTACACTGTAACGTCCTGCATGGCGGTCTACCCGAGTTGTAGTTTCAAAAAAATATTTATATCTCTACCTTACTATGAAACATTGGTATAAAAGAATGAATCAGGTTATTCTTATATCAACCTTTGCAAATGAACAGTGTAGAAACCTGAGATGTTTTACATGACTGGCGTCACATCACTGTACACACTAATGCTGATACTGGCAATGCAGCTTATAGATGAGCCTAGGCACAATCTCCCCACAATGTGTTATCAGCTACTTGCTGACAATTCATATATGTGGTAAGATATATATGGCCCTACATTTTGGTTCTAAGTCTGTAATTTCCTGGTACCAGGATCTGTGGGTTGTATGTGCACACATATGATTTTAGTTACAAAAGCTAAAGGAGATAGATAGATCATAGATAGATAGATAGATAGATAGATAGAGAGATAGATCATAGATAGGAGATAGATAGATAGATAGATAGATAGATAGGAGATAGATAGATAGATAGATAGATAGATAGATAGATAGATAGATAGATAGATAGATAGATAGGAGATAGAAGCACCTCTTGGAATAATTCAAATCTATACACTCTTCCCAATAATCTTATGCACATACTTTACAAGTATCTGTAAAAGTAGATAGATAGATAGATAGATAGATAGATAGATAGATAGATAGATAGGAGATAGATAGATAATAGATAGATAGATAGATAGATAGATAGATAATAGATAGATAGATAGATAGATAGATAGGAGATAGATAGATAGATAGATAGATAGATAGATAGATAATAGATAGATAGATAGATAGATAGATAGATAGATAGATAGATAATATATATGAATTAATAAATAGTTATGGGTGAATATAAATGATTAATAAATATACGAATAGAGAGAGATAGAGCTGCCAATACAACTGATGTGAGGTTAGCTTTTCTTTTCATACTATATCTAGAATGTGAGCTTTGGCTGTGGACAGTTTATACACATTAAGTATTTTACATATGTAAACTGATCTAGTATTAGATTTTTAAGATTTCCTTCAATTAAAATAATTTTGATGGGCAATGAGATGATATAATAATGGTGAATATTGATCACTGTATAGCTGATGATGTCAGACAATGAATCCTCCATGACAGAGCATAGTTATTACAGAGGATACAGCTGACCACTCTTGGACTAGTACTGATACCTGTCTTCCTATGGTTACCTGCTCTTCTTCTGCTCATATCCCAGCAGCCTCTTCTCTGGGCTAGTCTGTACCTGTATAATAAGAGACACAGATTAATAATAGTGATAGTAATGCTCCCCTTCCCTCTGAGGGCTGATGCAGCCTGGGATTGCTCTTGGGTACAAAGTTTGTTTGTCTCAGTGTTTAATGCTGAGGAGAAACGCAAGCAGCTCATTGGTCAGATCATCCCACGTGACGAAAAGCCTTTCCGCTGATGAATTCTCAATGGTGATAGAGCAGTAATGATCCATTATTATAGTGTGAACTGTGCAGATAATAGATAGATAGATAGATAGATAGATAGATAGATAGATAGATAGAAAATAGAAAGATAGATAGATAGGACATAGATATATAGATAGATAGGAGATAGATAGATAATAGAGAGATAGATAGATAGATAGATAGATAGATAGATAGATAGATAGATAGATAGATAGATATAGATAGGAGATAGATAGATAGATAGATAGATAGATAGATAGATAATATATAGATAGATAGATAGATAGATAGGAGATAGATAGATAGATAGATAGGAGATAGATAGATAGCTAGATAGATAGATAGATAGATAGATAGATAGATAGATAGATAGAAGACAGATAGATAGAAGTAATGGATAATATAGATTTTTTTTATTATCATTACTTTCTAATTGAAACAGAAATACACAAGTCTCATGCAACTTCAAAGATGAAACTCCTTTTAGCCCCATATAACAACTGCGGCTTTTATTGTTCCTGCTGTGAAGTGTTTGTGTAAAGCAGACTGCGCATACATAATGTTTATGTCCTATGATCAATGGAGGGAAATAAATCATTTGTTACATATATAAGATGGAACACATCAGCAGTGTGCAGCAAACCCTGTATATGTCACCCAGCAGCTCCACCATGGCCATCAGCTGCATCTCAGGACGAAGAGAGAGGGTAAAGCCGGGGCTATGCTCCCACATCACACACTGCAATACAGGGGACAGGCCCTTTAAGAGATGGAGCCAGGGACTAACTAGGCATTTCTCACCGATAATAAATGATGGAAGGCTAACGACTCAAACAAATCTATCTATCTGTTATCTATCTATCTCCTATCTATCTATCTATCTATCTCCTATCTATCTATCTATCTATCTATCTCCTATCTATCTATCTATCTATCTATCTATCTATCTATCTATCTATCTCCTATCTATCTATCTATCTATCTATCTCCTATCTATCTATCTATCTATTATCTATCTATCTATCTATCTTCTATCTATCTATCTATCTATCTATCTATCTATCTCCTATCTATCTATCTATCTCCTATCTATCTATCTATCTATTATCTATCTATCTATCTATCTTCTATCTATCTATCTATCTATCTATCTATCTTTTTATTTATTTATTTATTTATTTATTTATCATCCATCTATCTCTCCATATAGCTATCTATCTATCTATCTATCTCCTATCTATCTATCTATCTATCTATCTATCTATCTATCTATCTATCTATCTCCTATCTATCTATCTATCTATCTATCTCCTATCTATCTATCTATCTATCTATCTCCTATCTATCTATCTATCTATCTATCTATCTATCTATCTATGTATCGCCTATCTGTCTGTCTGTATATCTATCTGTGTAATATGTTCTTCTGTATGTCTATCTATCTACCCCATATCGATATATCTATCACATACATTTCTTCCTTTATTCCTATCTTTCTGTCTATCTATCTACAGTACACATCTATTTATATACAGATAGATAAATAGATTGATAGATAGATAATATCGTCAGATATCATGATCACGTCACATTCCCCATTGACACCATATGAAATATTTCCCCACCCACATTCTGTTTATCTCTATTATTATTACACTGTCGTTATTAGCGCTAATATCTGATATTATATAGAACAATATTCTCTCCATCAGCCTCATGTGTCACTACAAACACAAAGAACGAATCTGGACCTACAATGACACATTTGATGCATTCCCCATTGCCAGGCCTTCAGTCCACATACACACTATCCGGCATCTTATCCTATAAGATATATGATAGTGTCCATAACATCCCATATTTTGCCGAGCCTGGATGGGAGCTGGAGTTACGAGTCTCCCTATCCTTGTATACACTCCCTGGTCACAAAAACCTCAATCATTTAGCTAGATTTTCCATATCTATGGAGTTCTGTAATTAACGAGTATTTAATATGTATTTGGTTTAAACAAACAAAAAAAAATATATAAATAATAGTAAAACAAATGAATGATAAACATAGGAAAGTATAAATATAAAAGGATACAATGGGTGCAATGTAAACAAAGAAAGAATGCGGAAAAAATAAATAGAAAAACAAAACAAATCAGACAAGAATATATACATAGATAGATAATATAACTATTGATACAATAGATTTGTAAGATTTCCTCCCCATGCAGATCCATATACTGAAGCCCCCTATCATCCCATCAGCTCCTATGCATTATCTAGAACACAGATCGAATATAAAGAAGATATCACTATAGAATAGAATGCCGACAATAAGACACGATGCCTACAATGGAGCCCACACAACCCACATCAGAGAGAGAAGAAAGCTTCCTCTTACCTGTCATTCTTTTATTTTCGTTGTTTTTTTTTTTGATCGGTAAAATAATATTTCCTGTTCACTGAAAGAAGAAAGAAAATAGATGAGAAATTTAGATTATTCTATATATATATTTTTTTTAATTTTTTCGTTTTCTTTTCGGTTGGGATAGTATTACCCTGATTCAATAAAGGCTGGGTGTAGTGTGTGTAATGTAATTTAAAAATATATATGGCCAAACAAAATGATAGGGGTGGGGGGTGAGAGAGGGGGGAGAAAGTGACAAGTGCATTAGGCATTATAATTCAGCTGGGCTCCACCTCCAGCCTTGCCTGGTAATTAATGGAGCTCCCAGCCTGAAGACGCCTGCATTAGGTAGGGAGAGGCACCGAGAGAGCCAGAGACATGCCATTGGAGATAATTGATTACATCCCAATCAACAATAACTTGTTAGCCATAGTCAATGTATCAGTCTCTCTGTTTTCTCCTTTCTCTCTGCTTGAAGGATGAATTTAGTTGGAAGTAGTCTGAATTCACTCTGAGGGAAGCAGCAAGATTATAAGAAGCAAGCCACTGAAGGTTCTTGGACAATAGTGGGGTGGAAAAAAAAAGTCATCATCACGATTGTGGAATCCTTATCTGCTCTTTCACACCTCCCTCTTATCCCCCCTCCTCCTTTTTTTAAATTCATTTTAACCTTGCCTTGCAAAGCCTTTAAGAAGACAGCAAGGAGAAAGACATTGGACTACTGGAGAGAGAACTTTTTTTTATCCTAGGCGCTCCAGTCTTGGTGAAGTTTCTCCCCCAAAAAAGAATGACCTCCAAGGAAGAAGCCAAAGCATCTTCTGTTGAAGATAGAAGGAGAAATGCCTTGGACCACTTACCACCTCCTGCAAATTCTAACAAGCCCCTGACTCCTTTCAGCATTGAGGACATCCTGAATAAGCCCTCTGTCAGGAGAAGTTACACCATCTGTGGGACAGCACATCTACTGTCCACTTCTGAGAAGCCCCCTCCTGCAGGGTTACCTCTGTCCAGCAGAGCCCTTCTATCCCAGACCTCACCTCTATGTGCCCTGGAGGAACTGGCCAGCAAGACCTTCAAAGGTCTGGAAGTCAGTGTACTGCAAGCTGCTGAAGGTAAGGAGCAAGTGCTTGATTTAATTCGATAGATAGATAGATAGATAGATAGATAGATAGATAGATAGATAGGAGATAGATAGATAGATAGGAGATAGATAGATAGATAGATAGATAGATAGGAGATAGATGATAATTGTTTAAATTTATAAAGTTTCCTAATTCCCATTTATAATCTGTCAGATTGTTTGTATAAATATTGACAAAGAGAAAAAATTCTATTTGTAAATATTTGTCCAAATTGTTACTTTGTAGCTTGAAATTTAAAAATAAAATGTGTCCGTTACAAACAGATCTAACGGTCGTGGTGAGCGACTAACGATAGAACGTTCTCTTTTCAGGGCGAGATGGAATGACAATATTTGGACAGAGACAGACCCCAAAAAAGAGGAGAAAATCCCGAACAGCTTTTACAAACCATCAGATTTATGAGCTGGAAAAAAGATTTTTATACCAGAAATATTTATCCCCTGCAGACAGAGACCAAATCGCCCAACAATTGGGACTGACCAATGCTCAGGTCATCACCTGGTTCCAGAACCGAAGAGCAAAGCTCAAAAGAGACCTGGAGGAGATGAAAGCAGATGTGGAGTCAGCCAAAAAACTCAGCCCCACGTCAGTGGAAGCTGTGCTCACTATCTCTGAACTTGAGGAGACAGAGTCTCTGACCGGCTCCAAGTCCCCCCCAAATGGTCTCTCCAGCCACCTCCAGATGTCCCCTTCATCCCCCCTCACAGACCAGCACACCAGCAAGGAGTGCTCAGAAGACGAGGAGGACGTGGAAATAGATGTTGATGACTGATTTTATTTTTTGATTTTTTTTTATTATTATTATTAAAAGACTGAAAAAAACACTGACCTAAAAGCAAGAATGGACAGTATTTCTGCTGCACTTGTCTCTCTATCTCCAAATCATAATTTACACCCAAGACAGAATTTTTCTTTTCAATTAAAGCAATAAGTAATATTTAAAAAAAAATCAAAAACACATAAGACTGAAATTACTACGGCTGCCCAATCAGGTAGTTTCATTTTTTTATTTTATTTTAATTTTTTTGTTATTATTATTATTATAATTATTATTTTAAATTTTTTTTTTTTTGGAATGGTGCAATTGTGTATGGCGTCTGTAAAATATATATTTAAGCATATTTTTTTAAGCTTTGATTTTTAATCTATATATATAATTTCCACATTAACTAGCTTTGGGGGGGAAGGGAAAAAAATCACAATCACTATTTTGCAACAGAAATATTTTCAATTTATCTGACATTATTCTCTTGCATGTGAAAAAATAAAATCTAAAAAATGCACGATTTTTTTTATTTGATTTATTTTTGTTGTTGCTTGCTTTCTATAGTTTCTCTTTTTATTTCCTCTTTTTTTTTCTATTGTCAAACCATACATTATTCGTATTCTTTTTACAACCATGTCAGTATATATTTTATGCGACTGTATTTTTTTTTATAATAATGATAATCCTACCTTTCATAAAACATGATGATTACTACAAAGGAAGTTGAAACACTTATTTTTAACTTGTTTCTAGAACTTTGCATGATACAGTGAAATACAATAAATAAAATACTACAGAAAAAAAATTATATACATGTAAATGTACAGGCAAAAGATTTGTTAGGATTGTACAAAGAAAAAAAACACACATTGTAAAGGCCTGCTATTTGAGTTTTTCAATTGCCAAAAAGCAATTATGGTTTTGTTTACGTTATTTTGGAATTGTACAGATTTTTTTTTTCAAATGAAATAAAAATAAATTACATTTTAATAGTAATTGAAATGTATGCTGTACATTATAT